>NW_021834234.1:0-25000 GCF_006345805.1 Octopus sinensis
AAAAAAACTCTCACAAAGATTTTACCTTGATCAAAATTCTAATCCTTTAAAACTATTTTTGACTTGGCTCTTTGCTGCCTTCGGAAAATTTGTATGATCTTTGATGTTTTTCAATCAATTATCTTATGTTTAAATATATGAGAGGTTGTTTTCGATTCCAAAGAGCATCGGTTCCTTTAATCTCGCATTTAGATGACATGAAACTCAAAAAAACTCTCACAAAGATTTTACCTTGATCAAAAGATTCTAATCCTTTAAAACTATTTTTGACTTGGCTTTTTGCTGCCTTCGGAAAATTTGTATGATCTTTGATGTTTTTCAATCAATTATCTTTTATGTTTAAATATATGAGTGGTTTGTTTTCGATTCCAAAGAGCATCGGTTCCTTTAATGTCGTCATTTATATGACATGAAACTGAAAAAAACTCTCACAAAGATTTTACCTTGATCAAAAGATTCTAATCCTTTAAAACTATTTTTGACATGGCTCTTTGCTGCCTTCGGAAAATTTGTATGATCTTTGATATTTTTCAATCAATTATCTTTTATGTTTAAATATATGAGTGGTTTGTTTTCGATTCCAAAGAGCATCGGTTCCTTTAATCTCGTCATTTATATGACATGAAACTCAAAAAAACTCTCACAAAGATTTTACCTTGATCAAAAGATTCTAATCCTTTAAAACTATTTTTGACTTGGCTTTTTGCTGCCTTCGGAAAATTTGTATGATCTTTGATGTTTTTCAATCAATTATCTTTTATGTTTAAATATATGAGAGGTTCGTTTTCGATTCCAAAGAGCATCGGTTCCTTTAATCTCGTCATTTAGATGACATGAAACTCAAAAAAACTCTCACAAAGATTTTACCTTGATCAAAAGATTCTAAACCTTTAAAACTATTTTTGACTTGGCTTTTGCTGCCTTCGGAAAATTTGTATGATCTTTGATGTTTTTCAATCAATTATCTTTTATGTTTAAATATATGAGAGGTTCGTTTTCGATTCCAAAGAGCATCGGTTCCTTTAATGTCGTCATTTATATGACATGAAACTGAAAAAAACTCTCACAAAGATTTTACCTTGATCAAAAGATTCTAATCCTTTAAAACTATTTTTGACATGGCTCTTTGCTGCCTTCGGAAAATTTGTATGATCTTTGATTTTTCAATCAATTATCTTCTATGTTTAAATATATGAGTGTTTGTTTTCGATTCCAAGAGCATCGGTTCCTTTAATCTCGTCATTTATATGACATGAAACTCAAAAAAACTCTCACAAGATTTTACCTTGATCAAAAGATTCTAATCCTTAAAACTATTTTTGACTTGGCTTTTTGCTGCCTTCGGAAATTTGTATGATCTTTGATTTTTTCAATCAATTATCTTTTATGTTTAAATATATGAGTGGTTTGTTTTCGATTCCAAAGAGCATCGGTTCCTTTAATCTCGTCATTTAGATGACATGAAACTCAAAAAAACTCTCACAAGATTTTTTACCTACCTTGATCAAAAGATTCTAATCCTTTAAAACTATTTTTGACATGGCTCTTTTGCTGCCTTCGGAAATTTGTATGATCTTTGATATTTTTCAATCAATTATCTTTTATGTTTAAATATATGAGAGGTTCGTTTTCGATTCCAAAGAGCATCGGTTCCTTTAATCTCGCATTTAGATGACATGAAACTCAAAAAAACTCTCACAAAGATTTTACCTTGATCAAAAGATTCTAATCCTTTAAAACTATTTTTGACTTGCTTTTTGCTGCCTTCGGAAAATTGTATGATCTTTGATGTTTTTCAATCAATTATCTTTTATGTTTAAATATATGAAGGTTCGTTTTCGATTCCAAAGAGCATCGGTTCCTTTAATCTCGCCATTTAGATGACATGAAACTCAAAAAAACTCTCACAAAGATTTTACCTGATCAAAAGATTCTAATCCTTTAAAACTATTTTTTTGCTTGGCTTTTTGCTGCCTTTGAAAATTGTATGATCTTTGATGTTTTTCAATCAATTATCTTTTATGTTTAAATATATGAGAGGTTCGTTTTCGATTCAAAGAGCATCGGTTCCTTTCATCTCGCCATTTAGATGACATGAAACTCAAAAAAACTCTCACAAAGATTTTACCTGATCAAAAAATTCTAACCTTTAAAACTATTTTTGCCTTGGCTTTTTGCTGCCTTCGGAAAATTTGTATATCTTTGATGTTTTTCAATCAATTATCTTTTATGTTTAAATATATGAGAGGTTCGTTTTCGATTCCAAAGAGCATCGGTTCCTTTAATCTCGCCATTTAGATGACATGAAACTCAAAAAACTCTCACAAAGATTTTACCTTGATCAAAAGATTCTAAACCTTTAAAACTATTTTTGCCTTGGCTTTTTGCTGCCTTCGGAAATTTGTATGATCTTTGATGTTTTTCAATCAATTATCTTTTATGTTTAAATATATGAGAGGTTCGTTTTCGATTCCAAAGAGCATCGGTTCCTTTAATCTCGCCATTTAGATGACATGAAACTCAAAAAACTCTCACAAAGATTTTACCTTGATCAAAAGATTCTAATCCTTTAAAACTATTTTTGACTTGGCTTTTTGCTGCCTTCGGAAAATTTGTATGATCTTTGATGTTTTTCAATCAATTATCTTTTATGTTAAATATATGAGAGGTTCGTATTCGATTCCAAAGAGCATCGTTCCTTTAATCTCGTCCATTTAGATGACATGAAACTCAAAAAAACTCTCACAAAGATTTTACCTTGATCAAAAGATTCTATACCTTTAAAACTATTTTTGATTTGCTTTTTGCTGCCTTCGGAAAATTTGTATGATCTTTGATGTTTTTCAATCCATTATCTTTTATGTTTAATATATGAGAGGTTCGTTTTTGATTCCAAGAGCATCGGTTCCTTTCGTCTCGCCATTTAGATGACATGAAACTCAAAAACTCTCACAAAGATTTTAACCTTGATCAAAAGATTCTAAACCTATAAAACTAATTTTGCCTTGGCTTTTGCTGCTGCTTTCGGAAAATTTGTATAATCTTTGATGTTTTTCAATCATTATCTTTTATGTTTAAATATATGAGAGGTTCGTATTCGATTCCAAAGAGCATCGGTTCCTTTCGTCTCGCCTTTAGATGACATGAAACTCAAAAAACTCTCACAAAGATTTTACCTTGATCAAAAGATTCTAAACCTTTAAAACCTTTCACGTGGCTTTTTGCTGCTTTCGGAAATTTATGATCTTTGATGTTTTTCAATCAATTATCTTTTATGTTTAATATATGAGAGGTTCGTTTTCGATTCCAAAGAGCATCGGTTCCTTTAATGTCGTCATTTATATGACATGAAACTCAAAAAAACTCTCACAAAGATTTTACCTTGATCAAAAGATTCTAATCTTTTAAAACTCTTTTTGACTTGGCTTTTTGCTGCCTTCGGAAAATTTATATCATCTTCGATGTTTTTCAATCAATTATCTTTTATGTTTAAATATATGAGTGGTTTGTTTTCGATTCCAAAGAGCATCGGTTCCTTTAATCTCGCCATTTATATGACATGAAACTCAAAAAAAACTCTCGCACAGATTTTACCTTGATCAAAAGATTCTAAACCTTTAAAACTATTTTTGCCTTGGTCTTTTGCTGCTTTCGGAAAATTTGTATAATCTTTGATGTTTTTCAATCATTATCTTTTATGTTTAAATATATGAGAAGTTCGTTTTCGATTCCAAAGAGCATCGGTTCCTTTAATCTCGCCATTTAGATGACATGAAACTCAAAAGAACTTCACAAAGATTTTACCTTGATCAAAAGATTCTAATCCTTTAAAACTATTTTTCACTTGGCTTTTTGCTGCCTTCGGGAAATTTGTATGATCTTTGATGTTTTTCAATCAATTATCTTTTATGTTTAAATATATGAGAGGTTCGTTTTCGATTCCAAAGAGCATCGGTTCCTTTAATCTCGTCATTTATATGACATGAAACTCAAAAAAACTCTCACAAAGATTTTACCTTGATCAATAGCTTATAATCCTTTAAAACTATTTTTGACTTGGCTTTTTGCTGCCTTCGGGAAATTTGTATGATCTTTGATGTTTTTCAATCAATTATCTTTTATGTTTAAATATATGAGAGGTTCGTATTCGATTCCAAAGAGCCTCGATTCCTTTCATCTCGCCATTTAGATGACATGAAACTCAAAACAACTCTCACAAAGATTTTACCGTGATCAAAAGATTCTATACCTTTAAAACTCTTTTTGCATTTGCTTTATGCTGCCTTCAGAAAATTTGTATGATCTTTGATGTTTTTCAATCCATTATCTTTTATGTTTAAATATATGAGAGGTTCGTATTCGATTCCAAAGAGCCTCGATTCCTTTCATCTCGCCATTTAGATGACATGAAACTCAAAACAACTCTCACAAAGATTTTACCGTGATCAAAAGATTCTAATCCTTTAAAACTATTTTTGCCTTGGCTTTCTGCTGCCTTTGGAAAATTTGTATGATCTTCGATGTTTTTCAATCCATTATCTTTTATGTTTAAAAATATGAGAGGTTTGTTTTCGATTCCAAAGAGCATCGGTTCCTTTCATCTCGCCATTTAGATGACATGAAACTCAAAAAAACTCTCACAAAGATTTTTCCTTGATCAAAAGATTCTATACCTTTAAAACTCTTTTTGCATTTGCTTTATGCTGCCTTCAGAAAATTTGTATGATCTTTGATGTTTTTCAATCCATTATCTTTTATGTTTAAATATATGAGAGGTTCGTTTTCGATTCCAAAGAGCATCGGTTCCTTTAATCTCGCCATTTAGATGACATGAAACTCAAAACAACTCTCACAAAGATTTTACCTTGATCAAAAGATTCTAATCCTTTAAAACTATTTTTGCCTTGGCTTTTGCTGCCTTCGGAAAATTTGTATGATCTTCGATGTTTTTCATCCATTATCTTTTATGTTTAAAAATATGGGAGGTTTGTTTTCGATTCCAAAGAGCATCGGTTCCTTTAATCTCGCCATTTAGATGACATGAAACTCAAAAAAACTCTCACAAAGATTTTTCCTTGATCAAAAGATTCTATACCTTTAAAACTCTTTTTGCATTTGCTTTATGCTGCCTTCAGAAAATTTGTATGATCTTTGATGTTTTTCAATCAATTATCTTTTATGTTTAATTATATGAGAGGTTCGTATTCGATTCCAAAGAGCATCGGTTCCTTTAATCTCGTCATTTAGATGACATGAAACTCAAAAAAACTCTCACAAAGATTTTACCTTGATCAAAAGATTCTAATACCTTTAAAACTATTTTTGCATTTGCTTTTGCTGCCTTCAGAAAATTTGTATGATCTTTGATGTTTTTCAATCATTATCTTTTATGTTTAAATATATGAGAGGTTCGTATTCGATTCCAAAGAGCATCGGTTCCTTTAATCTCGTCATTTAGATGACATGAAACTAATAAAAACTCTCACAAAGATTTTCCTTGATCAAAAGATTCTATACCTTTAAAACTATTTTTGCATTTGCTTTATGCTGCCTTGAGAAAATTTGTATGATCTTTGATGTTTTTCAATCCATTATCTTTTATGTTTAAATATATGAGAGGTTCGTTTTTGATTCCAAAGAGCATCGGTTCCTTTCGTCTCGCCATTTAGATGACATGAAACTCAAAATAACTCTCACAAAGATTTTACCTTGATCAAAAGATTCTAAACCTTTAAAACTAATTTTGCCTTGGCTTTTGCTGCTTTCGGAAAATTTGTATAATCTTTGATGTTTTTCAATCATTATCTTTTATGTTTAAATATATGAGAGGTTCGTATTCGATTCCAAAGAGCCTCGATTCCTTTCATCTCGCCATTTAGATGACATGAAACTCAAAACAACTCTCACAAAGATTTTACCGTGATCAAAAGATTCTAATCCTTTAAAACTATTTTTGCCTTGGCTTTCTGCTGCCTTCGGAAATTTGTATGATCTTTGATGTTTTTCAATCAATTATCTTTTATGTTTAAAATATGAGAGGTTCGTTTTCGATTCCAAAGAGCATCGGTTCCTTTCATCTCGCCATTTAGATGACATGAAACTCAAAAAAACTCTCACAAAGATTTTAACTTGATCAAAATATTCTAATCCTTTAAAACTATTTTTGACTTGCTTTTTGTGCTGCCTTCGGAAATTTGTATGATCTTTGATGTTTTTCAATCAATTATCTTTTATGTTTAAAATATGAGAGGTTCGTTTTCGATTCCAAGAGCATCGGTCCTTTAATCTCGCCATTTAGATGACATGAAACTCAAAAAAACTCTCACAAAGATTTTACCTTGATCAAAAGATTCTAAACCTTTAAAACTATTTTTGCCTTGGCCTTTTGCTGCTTTCGGAAAATTTGTATAATCTTTGATGTTTTTCAATCAATTATCTTTTATGTTTAAATATATGAGAGGTTCGTTTTCGATTCCAAAGAGCATCGGTTCCTCTCATCTCGCCATTTAGATGACATGAAACTCAAAACAACTCTCACAAAGATTTTACCTTGATCAAAAGATTCTAAACCTTTAAAACTATTTTTGCCTTGGCTTTTTGCTGCCTTCGGAAAATTTGTATGATCTTTGATGTTTTTCAATCAATTATCTTTTATGTTTAAATATATGAGAGGTTCGTTTTCGATTCCAAAGAGCATCGGTTCTTTTAATCTCGTCATTTATATGAATGGAAACTCAAAAAACTCTCACAAAGATTTTACCTTGATCAAAAGATTCTAATCCTTTAAAACTATTTTTGACTTGGCTTTTTGCTGCCTTCGAAATCGGGAAATTTGTATATCTTTGATGTTTTTCAATCAATTATCTTTTATGTTTAAATATATGAGAGGTTCGTTTTCGATTCCAAAGAGCATCGGTTCCTTTAATCTCGTCATTTAGATGACATGAAACTCAAAAAAACTCTCACAAAGATTTTACCTTGATCAAAAGATTCTATATCCTTTAAAACTATTTTTGCATTTGCTTTTTGCTGCCTTCGGAAATTTGTATGATCTTTGATGTTTTTCAATCAATTATCTTTTATGTTTAAATATATGAGAGGTTCGTTTTCTATTCCAAAGAGCATCGGTTCCTTTAATCTCGCCATTTAGATGACATGAAACTCAAAATAACTCTCACAAAGATTTTACCTTGATCAAAAGATTCTAAACCTATAAAACTAATTTTGCCTTGGCTTTTGCTGCTTTCGGAAAATTTGTATAATCTTTGATGTTTTTCAATCATTATCTTTTATGTTTAAATATATGAGAGGTTCGTATTCGATTCCGAAGAGCATCGGTTCCTTACATCTCGCCATTTAGATTACATGAAACTCAAAACAACTCTCACAAAGATTTTACCTTGATCAAAAGATTCTAAACCTTTAAAACTATCTTTCACTTGGCTTTTTGCTGCCTTCGGAAAATTTGTATGATCTTTGATGTTTTTCAATCAATTATCTTTTATGTTTAAATATATGAGAGGTTCGTATTCGATTCCAAAGAGCATCGGTTCCTTTAATCTCGTCATTTAGATGACATGAAACTCAAAAAACTCTCACAAAGATTTTTCCTTGATCAAAAGATTCTAACCTTTCAAACTCTTTTTGCTTGCTTTATGCTGCCTTCAGAAAATTTGTATGATCTTTGATGTTTTTCAATCAATATTATCTTTATGTTTAAATATATGAGAGGTTCGTTTTTGATTCCAAAGAGCATCGGTTCCTTTCGTCTCGCCATTTAGATGACATGAAACTCAAAAAAACTCTCACAAAGATTTTACCTTGATCAAAAGATTCTAAACCTTTAAAACTATTTTTGCCTTGGCTTTTTGCTGCTTTCGGAAAATTTGTATAATCTTGATGTTTTTCAATCTTATCTTTTATGTTTAAATATATGAGAGGTTCGTTTTCGATTCCAAAGAGCCTCGGTTCCTTCATCTCGCCATTTAGATGACATGAAACTCAAAACAACTCTCACAAAGATTTTACCGTGATCAAAAGATTCTAATCCTTTAAAACTATTTTGCTTGGCTTTCTGCTGCCTTCGGAAAATTTGTATGATCTTTGATGTTTTTCAATCCATTCTTTTTATGTTTAAAATATGAGAGGTTCGTTTTCGATTCCAAGAGCATCGGTTCCTTTCATCTCGCCATTTAGATGACATGAAACTCAAAAAAACTCTCACAAAGATTTTACCTTGATCAAAAGATTCTAAACCTTTAAAACTCTTTTTGCTTTGCTTTTGCTGCCTTCGAAAATTTGTATGATCTTTGATGTTTTTCAATCAATTATCTTTTATGTTTAATTATATGAGAGGTTCGTTTTCGATTCCAAAGAGCATCGGTTCCTTTAATCTCGTCATTTAGATGACATGAAACTCAAAAAAACTCTCACAAAGATTTTTCCTTGATCAAAAGATTCTATACCTTTAAAACTATTTTTGCATTGGCTTTTTGCTGCCTTCGGAAAATTTGTATGATCTTTGATGTTTTTCAATCAATTATCTTTTATGTTTAATTATATGAGAGGTTCGTATTCGATTCCAAAGAGCATCGGTTCCTTTAATCTCGTCATTTAGATGACATGAAACTCAAAAAAACTCTCACAAAGATTTTTCCTTGATCAAAAGATTCTATACCTTTAAAACTCTTTTTGCATTTGCTTTATGCTGCCTTCAGAAAATTTGTATGATCTTTGATGTTTTTCAATCCATTATCTTTTATGTTTAAATATATGAGAGGTTCGTTTTTGATTCCAAAGAGCATCGGTTCCTTTCGTCTCGCCATTTAGATGACATGAAACTCAAAATAACTCTCACAAAGATTTTACCTTGATCAAAAGATTCTAAACCTTTAAAACTAATTTTGCCTTGGCTTTTGCTGCTTTCGGAAAATTTGTATAATCTTTGATGTTTTTCAATCATTATCTTTTATGTTTAAATATATGAGAGGTTCGTATTCGATTCCAAAGAGCATCGGTTCCTTTCATCTCGCCATTTAGATGACATGAAACTCAAAACAACTCTCACAAAGATTTTACCTTGATCAAAAGATTCTAATCCTTTAAAACTATTTTTCACTTGGTTTTTGCTGCCTTCGGAAATTGTATGATCTTTGATGTTTTTCAATCAATTATCTTTTATGTTTAAATATATGAGAGGTTCGTTTTCGATTCCAAAGAGCATCGGTTCTTTAATGTCGTCATTTATATGACATGAAACTCAAAAAAACTCTCAACAGATTTTACCTTGATCAAAAGATTCTAATCCTTTAAAACTATTTTGACTTGCTTTTGTGTGCAACCTTCGGAAAATTTATATCATCTTCGATGTTTTTCAATCAATTATCTTTTATGTTAAATATATGAGTGGTTTGTTTTCGATTCCAAAGAGCATCGGTTCCTTTAATCTCGCCATTTATATGACATGAAACTCAAAAAAACTCTCGCAAAGATTTCCTTGATCAAAAGATTCTAATCCTTTAAAACTATATTTGACATGCTTTTTGCTGCCTTCGGAAACTTGTATGATCTTTGATGATTTTCAATCATTATCTTTTATGTTTAAATATATGAGAGGTTCAGTTTTTCGATCCAAAGAGCATCGGTTCCTTTAATGTCGCCATTTATATGACATGAAACTCAAAAAAACTCTCACAAAGATTTTACCTTGATCAAAAGATTCTAATCCTTTAAAACCATTTTTGACTTGGCTTTTTGCTGCCTTCGGAAAATTTATATCATCTTCGATGTTTTTCAATCAATTATCTGTTATGTTTAAATATATGAGAGGTTTGTTTTCGATCCAAAGAGCTTCGGTTCCTTTAATCTCGCCATTTATATGACATGAAACTCAAAAAAACTCTCGCAAAGATTTTACCTTGATCAAAAGATTCTAATCCTTTAAAACTATTTTTGACTTGGATCTTTGCTGCCTTCGGAAAATTTGTATGATCTTTGATGTTTTTCAATCAATTATCTTTTATGTTTAAATATATGAGAGGTTCGTTTTCGATTCCAAAGAGCATTGGTTCCTTTAATCTCGTCATTTATATGACATGAAACTCAAAAAAACTCTCACAAAGATTTTACCTTGATCAAAAGATTCTAATCCTTTAAAACTATTTTTGACTTGGCTTTTTCCTGCCTTCGGGAAATTTGCATGATCTTTGATGTTTTTCAATCAATTATCTTTCATGTTTAAATATATGAGAGGTTCGTTTTCGATTCCAAAGCGCATCGGTTCCTTTCATCTCGCCATTTAGATGACATGAATCTCAAAAAAACTCTCACGAAGTTTTTAACTTGATGAAAAGATTCTAAACCTTTAAAACTATTTTTGCTCTGGCTTTTTGCTGCTTTCGGAAACTTTGTATCATCTTTGATGTTTTTCAATCAATTATCTTTTATGTTTAAATATATGAGAGGTTCGTATTCGATTCCAAAGAGCATCGATTCCTTTCATCTCGCCATTTAGATGACATGAAACTCAAAAAAACTCTCACGAAGATTTTAACTTGATCAAAATATTCTAAACCTTTAAAACTAATTTTGCTGTGGCTTTTTGCTGCCTTCGGAAAATTTGTTTAATCTTTGATGTTTTTCAATCAATTATCTCATATGTTTAAATATATGAGAGGTTCGTTTTCGATTCCAAAGAGCATCGGTTCCTTTAATCTCGTCATTTAGATGACATGAAACTCAAAAAAACTCTCACAAAGATTTTACCTTGATCAAAATATTCTAATCCTTTACTTTAAAACTATTTTTGACTTGGCTTTTTGCTGCCTTCGGAAAAATTTATCTCTCTTGATGTTTTTCAATCAATATCTCATATGTTTAAAAATATGAGAGGTTCGTTTTATTCCAAAACATCGGTTCCTTTAATCTCGCCATTTAGATGACATGGAACTCAAAAAAACTCTCACAAGATTTTACCTTGATCAAAAGATTCTAATCCTTTAAAACTATTTTTGACTTGGCTTTTTGCTGCCTTCGGAAAATTTGTATGATCTTTGATGTTTTTCAATCAATTATCTCATATGTTTAAAAATATGAGAGGTTCGTTTTCGATTCCAAAGAGCATCGGTTCCTTTCATCTCGCCATTTAGATGACATGAAACTCAAAAAAACTCTCACAAAGATTTTACCTTGATCAAAAGATTCTAATCCTTTAAAACTATTTTTGACTTGGCTTTTTGCTGCCTTCGGAAAATTTATATCATCTTCGATGTTTTTCAATCAATTATCTTTTATGTTTAAATATATGAGAGGTTCGTTTTCGATTCCAAAGAGCATCGGTTCCTTTAATCTCGCCATTTAGATGACATGAAACTCAAAAAAACTCTCAAAGATTTTACCTTGATCAAAAGATTCTAATCCTTTAAAACTATTTTTGCCTTGGCTTTTTGCTGCCTTCGGAAAATTTGTATGATCTTTGATGTTTTTCAATCCATTATCTTTTAAGTTTAAATATATGAGAGGTTCCTTTTCGATTCCAAAGAGCATCGGTTCCTTTAATCTCGCCATTTAGATGACATGAAACTCAAAAAAACTCTCAAAGATTTTACCTTGATCAAAAGATTCTAATCCTTTAAAACTATTTTTGCCTTGGCTTTTTGTTGCCTTCAGAAAATTTGTCTGATCTTTGATGTTTTTCTATCAATTATCTTTCATGTTTAAATATATGAGAGGTTCGTTTTCGAATCCAAAGAGCATCGGTTCCTTTAATCTCGCCATTTAGATGACATGAAACTCAAAAAAACTCTCAAAGATTTTACCTTGATCAAAAGATTCTAAACCTTTGAAACTATTTTTGCCTTGGCTTTTTGCTGCCTTTGGAAAATTTGTATGATCTTTGATGTTTTTCAATCTATTATCTTTTATGTTTAAATATATGAAAGGTTCGTTTTCGATTCCAAAGAGCATCGGTTCCTTTCGTCTCGCCATTTAGATGACATGAAACTCAAAAAAACTCTCAAAGATTTTACCTTGATCAAAAGATTCTAAACCTTTAAAACTATTTTTCACTTGGCTTTTTGCTGCCTTCGGAAAATTTGTATAATCTTTGATGTTTTTCAATCATTATCTTTTATGTTTAAATTTATTAGAGGTTCGTTTTCGATTCCAAAGAGCATCGGTTCCTTTAATCTTGCCATTTAGATGACATGAAACTCAAAAAAACTCTCACAAAGATTTTACCTTGATCAAAAGATTCTAAACCTTTAAAACTAATTTTCCTTTGTCCTTTTGCTGCCTTCGGAAAATTTGTATCATCTTTGATGTTTTCCAATCAATTATCTTTTATGTTTAAATTTATGAGAGGTTCGTTTTCGATTCCAAAGAGCATCGGTTCCTTTAATCTCGCCATTTAGATGACATGAAACTCAAAAAAACTCTCACAAAGATTTTACCTTGATCAAAAGATTCTAAACCTTTAAAACTAATTTTGCTTTGGCTTTTTGCTGCCTTCTAAAATTTGTATGATCTTTGATGTTTTTCAATCAATTATCTTTTATGTTTAAAGATATGAGAGGTTCGTTTTCGATTCTAAAGACCATCGGCTCTTTTTATCTCACCATTTAGATGACATGAAACTCAAAAATCTCTCACAAAGATTTTACCTTGATCAAAAGATTCTAAACCTTTAAAACTATTTTTGCCTTGGCTTTTTGCTGCTTTCGGAAAATTTATATAATCTTTGATGGTTTTTCAATGAATTATCTTTTATTTTTAAATATATGAGAGGTTCGTATTTGATTCCAAAGAGCATCGGTTCCTTTCATCTCGCCATTTAGATGACATGAAACTCAAAAAAACTCTCACAAAGATTTTACCTTGATCAAAATATTCTAAACCTTTAAAACTATTTTTGCTTGGCTTTTTGCTGCCTTCGGAAAATTTGTATCGTGTTTGATGTTTTTCAATCAATCATCTTTATGTTTAAAATATGAGAGGTTCGTTTTCGATTCCAAAGAGCATCGGTTCCTTTAATCTCGCCATTTAGATGACATGAACTCAAAAAAACTCTCACAAAGATTTTACCTTGATCAAAAGATTCTAATCCTTTAAAACTATTTTTGCCTTGGCCTTTTGCTGCCTTCGGAAAATTTGTATCATCTTTGATGTTTTCCAATCAATTATCTTTTATGTTTAAATTATGAGAGGTTCGTTTTCGATTCCAAAGAGCATCGGTTCCTTTAATCTCGCCATTTAGATGACATGAAACTCAAAAAAACTCTCACAAGATTTTACCTTGATCAAAAGATTCTAAACCTTTAAAACTAATTTTGCTTTGGCTTTTTGCTGCCTTCTAAAATTTGTATGATCTTTGATGTTTTTCAATCAATTATCTTTTATGTTTAAATATATGAGAGGTTCGTTTTCGATTCTAAAGAGCATCGGCTCTTTTATCTCACCATTTAGATGACATGAAACTCAAAAATCTCTCACAAAGATTTTACCTTGATCAAAAGATTCTAAACCTTTAAAACTATTTTTGCCTTGGCTTTTTGCTGCTTTCGGAAAATTTATATAATCTTTGATGGTTTTTCAATGAATTATCTTTTATTTTTAAATATATGAGAGGTTCGTATTTGATTCCAAAGAGCATCGGTTCCTTTCATCTCGCCATTTAGATGACATGAAACTCAAAAAAACTCTCACAAAGATTTTACCTTGATCAAAATATTCTAAACCTTTAAAACTATTTTTGCCTTGGCTTTTTGCTGCCTTCGGAAAATTTGTATCGTGTTTGATGTTTTTCAATCAATCATCTTTTATGTTTAAATATATGAGAGGTTCGTTTTCGATTCCAAAGAGCATCGGTTCCTTTAATCTCGCCATTTAGATGACATGAAACTCAAAAAAACTCTCACAAAGATTTTACCTTGATCAAAAGATTCTAATCCTTTAAAACTATTTTTGACTTGGCCTTTTGCTGCCTTTGGAAAATTTGTATAATCTTTGATGTTTTTCAATCAATTATCTTTTATGTTTAAATATATGAGAGGTTCGTTTTCGATTCCAAAGAGCATCGGTTCCTTTCATCTCGCCATTTAGATGACATGAAACTCAAAAAAACACACACCCTTTAATGTAGGTGGCCATGCTCGATCTGTAGAAAAGGTGTCAGTAGAAACTCCATAAGATGTTCCTAGTGAAAGCTATGGACAGAAAAGTGGTGCAGCACCATCAAAGGAAAATTGACTTGGAAGATAGTGTAGTGACGTCATTTTCCAGGGTGCGCACATGGAACGTCATCTTCAGTGTGCGTTTGCGATGTCATTCTTCAGTGTGCGTGTGCGGGACTGGAACCTTCTGGAAAGTCCTAAGGAAGTTCCCTCATGCACATGTACTAGAGACTGGGGAAGAAAATTCTCTCGCGTTCCTTGTTAGCGTCGTTGACTTGAGACACGGCTATTGAAGAGAAAGGACGTGTTAAACGTGTGATCAGCCATTCTCCTGTCCCAGACGCTTAGGATTTGACCTGCTCTGTTGCTGCTGAATTTGTAGTAAGAATCTTACAAATGTTAAAATTCAGCCTTGCTATATCGAACCAAGTGGATACCAATATACCAAAGTTCTTCTTTTATAAATAAGAAAATAAAGGGTCATATATATTCTTAAGGTTGCATTTTTGTTCCTGACTGGCAGTTTCTTGAAACAAAAGAAAGGAAATTGTGTTGCACTCAAACAGTGTAAAGACACAACCAGTTCCATTACAATAGCTTCCATGTGCAGCAGATGCACAGGAGCAATAGACACTATTGATACTCAGAAAACAGATTCCATTACACTCCTGGGGGAGAAACTAGAAGTAGTTGATTGTTTTGGCTACCTAGGTGACCAAGTCAGTAGCTGGGGTGGATGCTCAGAAAGTGTTACCACTAGAATAAGAATAGCCTGGTCAAAGTTCATGGAGCTCCTACTGCTACAGGTGACAAAGGGTCTCTCACTCAGAGTGAAAGGTAGATTGTACGACACATGTGTGCGAACTTCCATGCTTCACGGTAGTGAAACATGGGCTGTGACTGCAGAGGAAACCTGTGGTAGTGATAGACCCAGGAAGACATGGAACGAGGTGGTGAATTACAATCTTTGGACTTTGGGCCTCACGGAGGCAATGACTAGTGATCGAGACCTTTGGTGATATGCTGTGCTTGAGAAGACCCATCAAGCTAAGTGAAATCTTAGTCATGGTTGATACTGGTGCCACATAACTGGTACTTTTTCTTTCATTGGACACTAAACTCTGCTTGCAAAGACCTGTTTGGGCAAGCAAAATCGAAATCATAATTGAACCAAATTCGATGACTAACACCCGTGCCAGTGGTGCGCTAACAGCACCATCCGAGCATGATCATTGCCCAGGCAGTTGTCTGGTTTCCGTGCTGGTGGCATGTAAATATCACTATTTGAATGTGATTGTTACTATCATTGACTTACTGGTACTTGTGCCAGTGGCACGTGAAAAAACATTCGGGTGAGGTTGTTGCCAGTGCCGCTGGACTGGCTCCTGTGCAGGTGGCATGTATAAAACACCATTTATGTGTGGCCGTTGCCAGTACTGCCTGCCTGGCCCTCGTGCCGGTGGCACGTAAAAGCACCCACTACACTCTCAGAGTGGTTGGAGTTTGGAAGGGCATCCAGCTGTAGAAACTCTGCCAGATCAGATTGGAGCCTGGTGCAGCCATCTGGTTCACCAGTCCTCAGTCAAATCGTTCAACCCATGCTAGCATGGAAAGCAGACATTAAACTATGATGACGATGATGATATATAAATTATATATATATATATATATTATATATATATATATATATATATATATATATATATATATACTCACATATACATACAGGGTGCGGTGAATAAATTGTTGTCTAAATTACACAGAAACGAAAATAACACTGACATCTCATTTTAACAGATATATTTACCAAAATTACATAAAAATATATTGAAATACTAAAGAGTTAATTCCTTCACTAAAATTACCATTGGCTTCAACCACGGCCTCCAGACAATTTCAGAATCTCCTGCAACCCTTCTTGACAGTCTCCTTGTTTAAGTTGGTCAATGCTGCCATAATCCTTGCCTTCAGTTCATCTTTGGTGTTACAAGGAGTTTTGTTGGTTCCTCACTCAATTGCGCTCCATACATAATAATCATGGTGCAGGGATTGCAGTCTAGGGTGTTAGGTGGCCAGATGTTAGGGGTGATGTAGTTGCAGAAATTGTCTGACAGCCATGACTGGTACATTATTTACATTTGACGGATATTTGACCTTATCTTGTTTGTTGTTAACATGTTTCGGCTGATATACCCTCCAGCTTTCATCAGGTGTCTTGGGGAAATTTTGAACCTGGGTTCTCATTCCTAAGGTATTTTTCAATGTTGTTATTCTTATTATTATTCAGGTTACTGCCTGGAATTGAACATGGAATCTTGGGGTTAGTATCCCATGATCTTAACAACTATGCCACTGGTTAATACACTGTCTCATTTACATTTCCTTGAACTGGGAGGAGGTGTGTTGATTATATTGATCCCCAGTGTTCAACTGGTACTTATTTTATAGACCCCGGAAAAGATGAAGGGCAAAATCAACCTTGATGGAATTTGAACTCAGAAAGTAAAGCCAGAGGGAATGCTGCTAACCATTTTGCCCAGCATGCTAATGGTTCTGCTAGCTTGCCGCCTTCAGCCTGCATTCTATATTAAAAGGGTAAAGAACCCCTTTCAGTCATGAATGACCGTGGGATTGCACCTAGAAAGTTCTCCTCGAAGGCACAAGTCCAGGCAAGGTTTGTTTATGGAAGACCAGTAGTCACTCATCCATACCAGCCTCCTCTCTCCCCACCACCAATGTTATCCAAGGGAAAGGCAAAGGGGCCGATACAGCTTGGCACCAGTGATGTGGAAACTCATTGCTACAGCTCACTGAACAAGGAGCATTGTGAAAGAAAGTGTCTTGTTCAAGAACATAACACACAACCCGACCTGGAAATTGAACTCATTACCTCATGATTGTGAGCCTGATGCTTTAACCACTGAGCCAGGCACCTTCATGTATTTTAATATTTAGCAATAATTATTTCTAAAGTAAAAAAAGATAGAAAATGACAACAACACTGTGTGAATGATAGAAAAATATTCTATTGAATAGTTTTATTCTTACAAAAGACCCTGGGATTGCACCTAGAATTAGAGAATTTCCTGTATTTTCTTTGTCTTTCTTCTGTTAAATATATTCCTGTTCACATTATATGTGTTTTATGAATTCCAATTATATTCACTGATTAGAGAATGTAATCAAATATTTAGGATATGCTTGAGAGTCATGGAAAATAACATAAATACTGGGTGTTTGAATATTATCAACAGCAGAATTGTAAGATTCCTGTAAAAATTTTAATCCGTGTTGTCCTTGCATCACTTTTCCCACAAGAACACTGCATTGGTATATTCTCTTTGTTCCGTGATGGTCAGGAGTAGAATAGGTATCATTTGCAGAATATTTTATGTCTTTGGCAAAATAAACACCTTCACCAAATGCTGTGGCTAAGAAGAGAAAAAAAAAATATATATATATAGCAAATAAGAAAATGTATGTATATTATTATGGTTGTCGTGTTGATAAATAAACAAGTTAACATTTTAATGTCCTAAATTTGATGAACCAACTATTGTGTTCCTCCATTTTCTTATTTGCAATATAAATTAATGGTAAAATACCTCTTTATCTTCACCCATTTAATACAATAGGTAAGTTAATTGCAATGCAATTAAAAACACTTGTGTATTAATAATTGGGTATTATACCAACAGTATATAAGGGATAGGTATTATCCCTTAGTGGGTTGGATCCACAACCCCTAACTTTCTTGGAGTTATATATATATATATATATATATATGTTTATATGTGTGTGTGTGTGTATGTGTATACATGCATATATTTATATAATTAATATTGAAATCGAAATCGAATTGAACCAGCCAGGATCCCTGGTCTGGTGGTACGTAAAAAGCACTATCCGACTCGTGGCCGATGCCAGCGCTGCCTCCACTGGCTTCCGTGCCAGTGGCACGTAAAATGCACCAATCCGACCGTACGACAGGCACCCATGCCAACCCCTTTTGCTTGCGAAGACATGTTGGGTCAAGCGAAATCGAAATCGAATTGAACCAGCCAGGATCCCTGGTCTGGTGATACGTAAAAAGCACTATCCGACTCGTGGCCGATGCCAGCGCCGCCTCGACTGGCTTCCGTGCTGGTGGCACATAAAATACACCAATCCAACCGTGGCCGTTGCCAGCCTCGCCTGGCACCTGTGCAGGTGGCACGTAAAAAGCACCCACTACACTCACGGAGTGGTTGGCGTTAGGAAGGGCATCCAGCTGTAGAAACATTGCCAGATAAGACTGGAGCCTGGTGCAGCCTTCTGGCTTCCCAGATCCCCGGTTGAACCGTCCAACCCATGCTAGCATGGAGAATGGACGTTAAACGATGATGATGATGATGATGATGATTAGAAGTAAAAATATAAAATAAACAGAATTGAAAGTCCTAAAACTCTGTAACACACACAGAGGGGTTCATCAAGGATCAGTCCTTAGTCCCCTCCTTTTCATCATTGTACTCCAGGCCATAACAGAACAATTCAAGACCGGCAGTCTCCGGGCACTACTATATGCTGATCCTCTTGTTCTCATAGCTGGTTCCATATCAGAGCTAGAAGAGAAATTCCAGGTGTGGAAGCAAAACCTGGATTCTAACTTAGCAATGGTTAAGGTCCTAGCAAGCAAGAAAACTGACAGGATCCTCCCCAACTCATGTAGGTGGCCCTATTCAATTGGTAGGAAAGGTGTAGGCAGGAACTCCATACTGTGCACCCAGTGTAAGTTATGGACAAACAAGAGGTGCAGCAGATTAATAGGAAGGTTAGCAGAGAAGATAGTTTTCATGTGGAAGATGCACAGGGTCCTTAAAAACTTGAGAAATTGATTTTCTCAAATGCCTTGGTGGCTCATTAGAGGTAGTAGATAACTTCTGCTACCCAGGGGACCAAATTAATAGTGGGGGGGAGATGCAAGAAGAGTGTGATAGCTAGAAGAAGAATAGGGCGGAGGAAATTCAGAGAGCTTTTACCTCTGTTGGCCCCAAAAGGTTTCTGTTTCTGAGTGAAAGGAAGATTGTATGATGTATGTATATTGACAGCAATTCTACAAGGTAATGAGATGTGGGCACTGAATGCAGAGGGCATGCGATGGTTGGAGAGGAATGAGGCTAGTATGCTCTGCTGGATGTGTTATGTAAGTGTACAGGTTCAACAGAGTGCCACTTTTCTGAGAGAGAAGTTAGGCATAAGAGGAATTGGTTGCTGGGTGCAAGACGGATGTCTTCAGATCTTGTTTTACACTTCAGGCAATTCTTACTGAAATCCTGGGACCTTCAAGCTGACAAGAATTTTAGGTAGTGGTCTAATGGGGACAACCCCTTGTGCTTGACCTTTCTTCTTAGTCCGTGTATTTGAAAACAAGCCATGTGGCCTTTCCTCTTTCCATTTTGAAGAGAGGTTATAAGCTACTGACCATTAGGATCTGACAAGACATGTGTAAAACAAAGCACTTTATGGACGCAAAACCCTGGCCAACCCTATGAACCAGCCATATATATATATATATAACAAGTTTGTTTTCAAAGCGTTAAAATGTATTGTAGAACAAGTAGAAAGATTTTTTTTATTCAACGCATAAATACTGAACAGTATGCATATATATATGTAAACATTGGCAAAAACATACATTTAGTGCATATAAGTAGTCTCTATCATTATATATAATTTAAACTTTAATTTCCTTTATATTTAACATTCACTATTAATATCCCTACTCTTTCTGTTAGCTACTTATGACGTTATATCATATAACGTTTTTCTAAACAATATTAATAGCGTTCTGTCTATCGCTATACAAATCCATCATTTTTTGCTAAAATGTCTTATTGACGAGTTTCGTTTTTTTCACTTTCCTGAGGAGAAGATTGCATTGTTTATACCATTTATTCTTTTGAATAGTATCAGTGGAATTTTCGAAACATGTGTTGAAAGTAAAAATATTGGATTACACCTGTGTTAACTCCATTTTTTATTCATATATATATATATATATATATATATATATATATATATATATATATATATATGTATATGTATACATATATGTATATATATATATGTATATATATATATATATATATGTATATGTATATATATATATATATATATATATATATATATATATATATATATATATATATATATGTGTATATGTATATATATATCATCATCATTGTTTAATGTCCGCTCTCCATGCTAGCATGGGTTGGACGGTTCAACTGGGGTCTGGCAAGCCCGAAGGCTGCACTAGGCCAGTCAGATCTGGCAGTGTTTCTACAGCTGGATGCCCTTCCTAACGCCAACCACTCCGAGAGTGTAGTGGGTGATTTTATGTGCCACCGACACAGGTGCCAGATGAGGCTGGCAGACGGCCACGCTCGGATGGTGTTTTTTATGTGCCACCGACACAGGTGCCAGACGAGGCTGGCAGACGGCCACGCTCGGATGGTGCTTTTTATGTGCCACCGACACATGTGCCAGACGAGGCCGGCAAACGGCCACGATCGGATGGTGTTTGTTACGTTCCCACAGCACGGAGGCCAGTCAATGCGGTACCGGCTACGGCCACGTTCGGATGGTTTTCTTATGTGCCACCGGCACTGGTACCACAAGGATACAAATTCCATTGATGTTCATCTAGTTTGATTTGATTTGATTTGATTTGATTTGATTTGATTTGATTTTCACTTGCCTCAACAGGTCTTCACAAGTGTCACAAGAAGGAAGGTATGCACAGGTGGACTGACTACGTCCCAGGTAGGGGCCACGGGTTATGGCTTCACTAGTCTTGCCGGATCTTCTCACGCACAGCATACTTCCATAGGTCTCGGTCTCTAGTCATTTCCATGGTGAGACCTAACGTTCGAAGGTCGTGCTTCACCACCTCGTCCCAGGTTTTCCTGGGTCTACCTCTTCCACGGGTTCCCTCAACTGCTAGGGATTGGCACTTTCTCACACACCTATCTTCATCCATTCTTGCCACATGACCATACCAGCGCAATTGTCTCTCTTGCACACCACAACTGATGCTTCTTAGGTACATCATTTCTCTCAAGGAACTAACGCTCTGTCGAGTAAGTACACTGACATTACACATCCATCGGAGCATACTGGCTTCATTCCTCATGAGCTTACGCATGTCCTCAGCAGTCACGGCCCATGTTTCACTGCCATGTAGCATGGCAGTTCGTACACATGCATCATACAGTCTGCCTTTTACTCTGAGCGAGAGGCCTTTAGTCAGCAGCAGAGGTAAGAGCTCCCTAAACTTTGCCCAGGCTATTCTTATTCTAGCAGTTAGACTCTCAGCACACCCACCCCCACTACTGACTTGGTCACCAAGATAACGGAAACTATCAACTACTTCTAGTTTTTCCCCCTGGAAAGTGACGGAAGTTGTTTTCTGCAGGTTTTCGGAGGTCAATGCTCCCGAGCATCTGCCACATACAAAAACTATCTTCCCAGTTAGCCTACCTTTGACATTGCTGCACCTCTTATGTGTCCATAGCTTACACTGGGTACATCTTATAGAGTTTCTACCTACACCTTTTCTACAGATCGAGCAGGGCCATCTTCCTGAGGACATTTGTGGATTGTCTACCTTCCTACTTATTAGGACTTTGGTTTTAGCTAGGTTGACTCTAAGGCCCCTTGATTCTAAACCCTCCTTCCACACTTGGAACTTCTCCTCCAGTTCTGATATATATAATATAATATATATATATATATATATATATATATATATATATATTATATATGTATATTATAATATATATATGTATATAATGTATATGTATATATATATATGTATATAATGTATATGTATATATATATATGTTATAATGTATATGTATATATATATATGTATATATATGTATATGTATATATATATGTATATATATGTATATGTATATATATATATGTGTAATATTATATATATATATTATATATATATTATAATATATATATATTATATATATATATATATATGTATGTATAAAACACCCACTACACTCGCGGAGAGGTGGGCATTGGCTTAGAAGGGCATCCAGCCGTAGAAACACTGCCAGATCTGACTGGGCCTGACGAAGCCTTCCTGCTTCACAGACCCCATTGACCCGTCCAACCCATGCTAGCATGGAAAACAGACGCTAAATGATGATGATGATGATGATGATGTATATATATATATATATAATATATATATATATATATATATATATTTGTATATATATGTATATATATATGTATGTATGTGTATGTATATGGTATGTATATATAATATATGTATATATATATATATATATTATATATATATATATATATATATGTATATTATATGTATATGTATATGTATAATATATATATATATATATATATATATGTTTGTTATGTATATATATATATATATTATATATATGTATATATGATGTTATTATATATATATATATATTATGTATATGTATATATATGTATATATATATATGTATATATGTTATATGTATATATATGTATATATGTATATATATATATATATATATATATATATATATGTATATGTATATATATGTATATATATGTATAAATCCTTAAATGCTTAAAAATGTTTTAGCCCGAAGGCCGCGGCCATGCTGGGGCACCACCGCTGAATGAGCTACACTAATTTGTGAATCCACCTCTGATACGTGGCACTTGATCAACAAGGGAGTTCGATGCTGCTGCCTGCATCCGCGTCTCCTGTCGTGAGGTAGGTTCATCTGGGACTCCCGACAGAAGAGATCCAGTTTAGTTTTAAAGAAACCCACATCCACACCATGTAAGTCTCTCAGGCATTTAGGGAGGATGTTAAAGAGCTGTGGTCCTCTGAAACCCAAGCTGTTGCAGTATCTGAACCTGTATTTTGATGGTGATGTTGGAATCCTTGGCACCACGCAGTGGCGCCCCGTTATGCGGTTGGGGTAACTTTGAATGCCAAAGTTTGGGACAAGACCCTCCAGGATTTTCCAGATGTATATCACTGCATATCTCTCCCGCCTCCGCTCTAGGGAGAAGAGGTTTAATACCTTCAGTCTTTCCCAGTAGCTGATATTTTGCATTGAGACGATTTTCTTTGTGTAGCTTCTCTGAATTGCTTCGAGTCCTGCTGTCAGTTTTATATTGTGTGGTGACCACAGTTGGGAGCAGTAGTCCAAGCGGCTGAGGACGAATGTTTTCCATAGGACCATCAGTGTCTCCTTCTCTCTTGTTCTGAAAGTTCGGAGAATCCATCCAGCTAGCTGTCTGCATTTTATCACCAGATTAGCAATATGCACTTGGAAGGATGCATCATTGCTCATGTCAATGCCCAGGTCACGCACTGATTTTTACTCTGGGATTGCAATTCTTCCTGGGCCAGTGTATCCAGTCTGCACGTTTTTTACCTTTGTGTGCCAGTAGCGCAGGGCCTGGAACTTTCCTGCATTAAACTGCATGTTGTTGTCCTCAGCCCACCTGTATATTGTGTCCATTTTATCACCAGATTAGCAATATGCACTTGGAAAGATGCATCATTGCTCATGTCAATGCCCAGGTCACGCACTGATTTTTACTCAGGGATTGCAATTCTTCCTGGGCCAGTGTATCCAGTCTGCACGTCGTTTACCTTTGTGTGCCAGTAGTGCAGGGCCTGGAACTTACCTGCATTAAACTGCATGTTGTTGTCCTCAGCCCACCTGTATATTGTGTCCAACTCCTGTTGCAGATGCGCAATATTTTCAGGGTTTTGTATTGCGTGGGAGACTTTTGTGTCATCTGCATAACTAGCAAGGGTGGTCATCGTAGCAACTGAAGGCATGTCTGAAAGGGCCACTATGAACATCAGTAGCCCCAAGACAGTGCCCTGTGGGACACCGCTTGTTATTTGCGTTTCCTTGGAGGTGGCTCCATTGCTCACAACTGCCTGTTTTCTGTCTTTTAGGAAGTTGTGCAGCCACTCTCCAAGTTTTCCGCCTATGCCGAGACCACGCAGTTTGTGACAGATCATACCATGGTCGACCTTATCAAAGGCTTTTGCAAAGTCGAGATATATTACATCCACATTTGAGCCATTTAGTAGCTGTTTCAACACCCAGTCATAGTGTTGCAGGAGCTGTGTTAGGCAGCTTCTACCTGGTTGAAATCCATGCTGGGTGTCAGACAGCAAGTCATTTTCTTCAAGGAACATGATTAGTTTCTTGCAGACTATTCGTTCCATGACTTTGCTGATGTGTGAGGTCAGAGAGATAGGCCTATAATTTTTAGCATCTGCTCTGCTACCTCTCTTATGGATAGGGCATATTACCCCCTCTTTCAATTTGACTGGGAGCTTACCACTTGCAAGAAAGCTCTGAAAAAGAAGCTGTAGCGGTTTTGCAAGGGCTCGTTTGTATATGTATATGTATATATATGTATATATATATATATATATGTATATATATGTATATATATATATATATATATATATATATATATATATATATATATATATATATATATATATATATATATATGTATGTATATATATGTATATATATTGTATATATATATATAATATATATATATATATATGTATATATATGATATATATATATATTATATGTATATATATGTATATATATATATATGTAATATATATATGTATATATATATATGTATATATGTATATATATATATAGATATATATATATATATATATATGTATATATGTATATATATATATATATATATATATATATATATATATATATATGATATATATATATATA
>NW_021834234.1:27500-73571 GCF_006345805.1 Octopus sinensis
TGTGTCCGCTGACCGGTATTTTGCGGTAATCAGGGTTTCTAATTTGTGATTTATGCACCGCCATCCTGTTACGTAAGCTATTTTTTGTATGGCCTATATACTGCCTATTGCAGCCTGCGCATGTTATGACGTAAATTAAGTTTTCTGATGCGTAGGTGAAGTTTGTTCTAATGGTGAACTGGTGGCCTTGTTCCAGTGTAAATTCTGATCCTTCTTTCAAGATGACACAGATTCCGCAGTTGGGCCTTCCACATTTTCTAACTGCTGGTTTTGTGGTTGATGTTGAGTGCAGTGTAGCTTGGGTTAAAATCCTTTTCAAGGATTTTGGTTGCCGTTTACTTTTAATGATGGTGTGTGTTTCGAGGATTCGGTTCATCTTTGGGTCTCCCTTTAGTAGGGCTGTGCTTTGTAGTATGGTGTTGAAGGCCTCATTGTTGAGTGGGTTGTGTGTAGAGATGTAGGGAAGGGTTTTTAATTGTTCTTTCTTTTTTGGTTTTGTTTGTCTCAGGTCTTCTATACTTAATTTAAGTACCCGTTGGATTGCACTGTTTATTAGGGGCTGTGGATAGTTTCTATTTGTGAGTGTGGTTCTAAGTTCCTGGAGACGTGTGTGTCGGGTGTTTGTGTCTGATATTATGGTGCAAATCCTTCTAGCTAGACAAAAAGGGACATTCATTCTAGTGTGTCGTGGGTGGCATGAATCAAAGGGTAGGTACTGTTTAGAGTCTGTCGGTTATAGTGACGTCCCGTTCCACTTGATTAAAGCCACCTAACGAAACGATTGGTCAAAACATTGATGACGTCACGCTACACTAGATTGACCACCTAACAGGCATTATAAAACCGAGCATTTCACAAAAACTCACTAGAACCACCCAGCGAACTTCCACCATGGGTCATCACAATTGCTTAAGGTAAAAATGAATTCCTCGCTCTTTCGGAAACATCAATCTTCTGTATTGACCGCTTTCCACCACTTTGATCTGTTTTTTGTATTGAATACGTATCGCCACCGTGGGCCACTGCATCGAACACTTTGAACATATACTTCAAACTATATATCAACTATACATGAACTATATATCAACTATACATGAACTCTAAGATGTCTGACTCCGTTGTGTATTATAAATGAATTTCTTGTGTTTGACGGCATGAGCTGTCTCTTTTTATATATAACTTTTTTTGATAAGGTTCATTTCAGGAACTGAAACATGTTATAATGTATATATAAAAATTAAAAATTGTATAATACAGCAGCATTTTCGAACTTCATTTTTTACAAATATATGTATATATATATATATATATATATATATATATGTATATATATATATATATATGTTATATATATATATATATATATATATTATATATATATATATATATATATATGTAAACTTAGATAAACTTAGATATGTTTTGACCAAAGATTGGTCCAGGCCATGTCTAACTTAATAGCACCACCTGATAGGATTATTCGAATCCTGTTTATGTCAAGTTTTGTTTATGGTCCATTCAAGTAGTGAGTTCTTGTTGGGTGAGTTGTATCCAAGTATGGGTGGCTTATCTGGTATTCTTTGAAGGAATCTATCCAGACTCCGTTTAAAGTTGATGGGATCCTTTTCCTCTTTGATCTCTTTCTGGACAATGTTAAATAGGGCAGGGCCTGTTGAGGAAAAGAAATTATGTTGCAGTGTACATGTATGCTGTGATCTTGAATTGGGCAGGGGACGTATGGCCCGTGGTCCCAGTCTTGGATGAACCTTGAAGCTAATGTTCAGGTCGTTTGGGCAAAGTTGGCGGTATATTCTCCACATCGTACAAATGATGTACCGCTCACGGCGACGCTGGAGAGAGTAAAGTTTCAAGGCTTTAAGGCGATCCCAAAAATCGAGAGCAGCCATGCCTTCAATTCGTTTAGTGAGTGCCCTCTGGGGTGACTCAATCCTCGAGATGTTTTGTCTTGTATGGGGAGACCACAGTGGGCAGCAGTATTCGAGGTGTGGCCGTACAAAGGAGGAGAAAAGTGGTATGATGACACCTTGTTCTCTTGACCGGAAAGTTCTTAAGATCCAGGAACTCATCCTATGAGCTATATCGACCTTCTTGTTGATGTGTGCACTCCAACTGAGATCGTCATCAACAATTACACCCAGGTCTCTGATATTATTAGAGGCTGTAAGCGGTTCCCCTGAAGGGAGAGAGTATGGCTGTTTTAGTGAGGAATTTCTTCCAAAATGCATCAGCTCAAATTTTCCCTCGTTCAGTTGCATTTTGTTTCTGTCTGCCCATTGACTCACAGCATATAGATCAGACTGGAGTTGAGTTCCGTCTGCTTCTTCATTGACGATTTCCTGGAGCTTAGTATCATCAGCAAATATTTTCACTTTGCAGTAATGTACGACACTGGAAAGGTCGTTTATGTAAATTATGAAGAGTAGCGGACCCAAGACAGTCCCCTGGGGAACACCGCTGGTGACTTTTGCTGGGCTTGAGTGGACTCCATCAACTACAACATGTTGTGTTCTATTCGCCAGGAAATACTTAATCTAGTGTAGAACTTTTTCCACGGAATCCAACATTTGCCAATTTTGAGAGTAGGTTATTATGGTCTACCCTGTCGAACGCTTTACTGAAGTCAAGATATATGATGTCAGAGTTCGAACCTGTTCCCAAGGCTTTGAGTACATCTTCAATGTGGTGTAAGAGCTGTGTTAGACAGTCCCTGCCACAGTGAAAGCCATTCTTATTTGCATTTAGGAGTTTGTGGGTCTCCAGGAAGTCAGCTATCCTTGATCTTAACACTCAAACACTTTAATGATGTGGGAGGTGAGTGAGATTGGGCGATAGTTGAGTGCGAGGGATCTGTTTCCCTGTTTGAAAACCAGGATGACTGACTGGGATAGAAACTGTTTCGGTATATAACCTGCATCTAACGAATTTCTCCAGAGGTTGGTCAGAGGGACTGCAAGTTGGTGTTTACATTCCTTCAGGAGACTAGCGGGGAATCTATCCGGGCCTATAGCAGAGTAGTATTTGACCTCATTTATTGCTGCTACGATGTCAGTGGCAGTGAAGGTTATGTCTGAGAATTTATGTTGGGAGTCAACTTCGTTCGCTTCTCTTACATTAATATCAGTGGGAACACTAAAGACAGAGCAGTATTGCAGTATTTCTGATGCTTATTTGCATAAGAATAGAACACTTTTGGGTTCTGTTTGATGTTTTTGATTACCCACTGTTCCTCCACAGCTCTTTGATTTTCAATGGAGGTTTTCATGTCGGTCTGCAGATGAAGTTTTTCCAGCTCTAGCCTTTTCATTGTTGTTGAATGTGGATGTTGTGTGTGGGAATATTTTAATTGGTTGATTTTTTTGTTGAGTCTTTTGATGCGCCTGATGAGTGTTTTTTTCTTTTTAGGGAGCCGGTTTCTGTTTGTGTTAGTAGATTTCGTGGGAGCGTGCTTAGAGCATGTATAGGTGACAATGTTTTCAAAGTGCTGCCATGCGGTCTCAATATGGGTGGAATTGAGAGTAAAAGACCAGTTGATGAAAGACAGATCCTTTCTGATTGTTCCCCAGTCCGCTTTGTGGAAGTTTATGTTGTCAAATGGGTGCCATGGAGTGGGATTGGCTGGTTTGGTTTTTATATGTCGGGAATTACAATTGCAGAGTACCATGTCGTGGTCTGAGAGGAGAGTTTTTTCAACTGAAATACTGTGAACGAAGCTAGAGTGATTGGTCAATACCAGATCCAAGATCGTTTTATTCTGTCTCGTTGGTTCGAGCACTAGCTGAGTCAGGAAGTATTCATCCATTAGGTTAAAGAGCAGTTCTGCTGCTGCTCTATCTGATGTAGAGCATTTGCCTAACTTCAGAGTATTTGTGGGCCAGTTCACATGAGGGAGGTTAAAATCACCCATCACTAGTATGTTTCCGGAGTGGTACTTCCGAAGGAAGGACTTGACTTTGCTAAGGCACTCTTCAAAGCACTTTAGAGGTGCTTGGGGAGGCCTGTAAAGACCAACAATGATTATGTCCTTGGCCTTGCTGAATAGTGATACCGATTCACAGTAGCCATTGGAAAATATGTCCTTGGCATCAAGTGAAAAGGAGTCATGGATAAAGATGGCTGTCACTCCCTTATTTCGGTCTGTGCGATCCGCATGAACAATGGTGAAATATTTTATTTTCACCTCGGCGTCCATATGGGTGTTGTTCAGGTGAGTCTCGGTAAGGATAAAGAAAGGGAAGCAATGTGCCGTTTCAGCAAGCCAACTCTCTATATATGGGATCTTCCATTTTTGGGCAATAATTGATGGGTTGATGCCACGTACATTTAACAGGAATGTCGAGGTAAGGGAAGTTTGATGTTTTCATTGTTCTAAGTTATGTTTTATGTTGTTCAGTGGTAACAATGTGGGTAGTTCTTGTATGGAGCTGTGTGTGTATATGTATATATATGTATATATATATATATCTCTTATGATAAAAGGCAGATTTTCTCTGCCTCCCAAACCGTTTGTTTTTTATACAATTCTACAATATAGAATTTCTTCAATTGGAATTTACCTATCATTTTTACGAGTAGATTCCATCGGGTCGTGGCATGTAAAGTTTTTTCAATTTCACCCCCAATTAAGCAAAAATTCGAGAAAAGTAAATATTTTATGATTTCCCTCTTTCATTTCAAGTGCTCCTACCATTACCACTACACTTTCTCCTCCTTTCTCTTTGCAAGTGTGCAACAATTAAAGTGAAAGTATTTATATCTCAAAAAAATACAGAGCAAACAGAAACAAATAAATACATAACGATTTACTCCCCACACAATTTCTTCAATTGGAGTTTACCTATGATTTTTCCAAGTACATCCATTCGGTCATGGCATATAAATTTCTTTCAATTTCACCCCCAATTAAGCAAAAATTCGAGGAAACTCAATATTTTATGATTTCCCTCTTTCATTTCAACTGCTTCACTCCTTCCATTACCACTACACTTTCTCCTCCTTTCTCTTTGCAAGTGTGAAACTATTAAAGTGAAAGTATTCCCTTATTATGTGTGTGTGTGTGTGTATTAGCAATTCGTATAAAATTGCATCAATGACTTGAACTTGAATAAGTGGTTTCACATAAATGGGGATAAATTAAAAAGGTTTGTTGTTATTATTATTACTGTTTGACTATTGTAATCACGTTTGTTGGTTCCGCGTCAGGGAAACGTTGTTGTGTTGCATTTGTTAAATAACTGTAAACCGTAACCCTCCCCCTTTCGGAGAAGGGGCTTTGGTTATTGTTTAAAAATTGAATTGTGTCCCTGTTTTGGAAAATTGACAATATTTTCACCGTTTTTATGGAAACATTTTTGTTAAAATGCCTTTGATAGAAGAAAGTCCAAAAATAAATTTCTCTGCAGCCGTACACTTCTATATAAGAGGGAGGACAAGATCAAATTGATCGAAATTGCAAGAGACGGGCCTATAATTCCAGTCTGTTATATATTTTGAGTATTGTTATCACTAGCGATATCAAGATATAACTTTCTATTTTGTATTTTATGTGTAGATGTATATATATATAGATGTACATGTAATATGTACACATATATATATATACACATATATACATGCATAATATATCTACCCATACACACACACACACACACACACATACATAGGGGCAGGTGTGGCTGTGTGGTAACAAACTACGTTCGAAGATACTGTACTTGATATGGGCGGTAGTGCCTTGCCAGTCTATGGCCTACCTTCAACAAACCGGGAAGGCACAAACATTCTGTCTTCACATTTGCTGCGTGAGACATGTTTTAATGTTGACGAGCTTGCCGAGTACATAGCCGACAATGAGCCAAAGCTCCTTCCAGAACAGAAGTTCGCTTACAACTCCGTTGTTAATTCAGTCCGGCCCAAAGCTGGGGGGATTTTTTTCCTGGACGCTCCTGGGGGCACTGGGAAAACTTTTGTCAACAAATTAATATTGGCTGAGATTAGGCGAACACAAGGCATTGCCCTAGCTGTGGCATCATCTGGAATTGCGGCTACTTTGTTGCCAGGCGGCAGGACAGCTCACTCCACTTTCAAGCTCCCGCTTGACTTAGCGAAGACTGAGACACCAACTTGCAACATCAGTAACAGCTCCGATCAGGCAGAAGTCTTCAGACGATGCAAGCTTATCATTTGGGATGAATGCACGATGGCCTGCAGAGGTGCTCTTGAGGCACTAGATAGATCTCTCAGAGACATCAAACACTCTTCAGCTCCCATGGGGGGCATAACACTTCTTCTTTCAGGGGACTTCCGACAAACACTTCCCGTTATTCCCAAAGGGACTACAGCTGATGCAGTAAGTGCGTGTCTTAAGTCATCCACATTGTGGCCACTGGTGAAGACTCTCAAACTTCACACCAATATGCATGCTCATATGCGACGTGATATCACATCAGCAGCATTTTCTCACACCCTCCTTGCACTTGGCAAAGGCAAAATACCAGGGGATGAAAATGGTAATATTGCCATCGATTCCATTTGTACCATTGTTAAAACGCCTTCTGATCTCAGAGATGCAGTGTTCCCAGATCTACAAGCTAATTATCAGAATATGGATTGGATTGGCCAAAGGGCTATTCTGGCCCCGAGGAATAAATCTGTTCACCATATTAATGATGAAATGCTAAAATTCATTCCTGGGGATGTCTATGTATATAAGTCTATCGATACAACTCCTGACCCAGAGGACGTCATCAACTATCCTATAGAGGTACTCAATTCCTTTGAGCCCCCCGGACTACCACCACACATTCTCAAACTTAAAGTTGGTGCCCCTATAATGCTCATTAGAAATTTGGTTCCCCCAAAACAATGCAATGGCACACGTTTGATCGTTAAGTCCTTAACTCCCACCTTAAACTTATATCAATATTTGCCTGAATAATCATCATAATTCAGTGCAACCATTAACAGTACTTTCAAGCAATTCAGCCCCGCGTATTGCCGGGCAATTCTGCTATATATATATGCATATATATATATGTATATATATATATATATATATATATATATATAATATATATATATATATATATATATATATATATATATATATATAAAGGATAAAATCCTTTTAAGGGCAGAAAAAATTTGCCAGCAGCCATCCGTGAGGATTGAACTCACACCCTTCTAATATCCGGTTGGAGTGCTCTACCCTTTAAGCTAAACTGCCCAACTGGAAAATTCCTCAGCAAATTTAGAAGTTATAAAGTCATCCAGAAATGCTAGATGTCGTGTAGATTACATCCTATGTAAACAAACGAGTTTGTTTTCAAAGCATTGAAAGGTATTGGAGAACAAGTAGAAAGATAGATTTTTTTCATTCAATGCGTAATTACTGAACAGTATATATCAATATAAGTGACAACTATAGGCACTGAAAAACTACTTTTTTCCATAGTCTGAAACAGCTGTAAGAGTGATTTTAATGATTTCAATAATTTATATTAAGATTTTTATAATTGTATTCTTATCTTATATGTATTGACTTATAACGTATATATGTATGTTATTAAGGTTCTGGTTTTTGTTAAATTAATAAATAATTTAACATTCTAATATCCGAAAGCTGATGAACCAACTAAACTGTTTCTCCATTTTCTTATTTGTATTATATATATAAAACTTAGAATGTGTGTCTGTCTGTGTTTCCCTAAAACTTGAGAACTACACAACCAACTTCATTCAAAATTTTTAACTTTTTGCCTAGGGCGAGCCCAGAGCAATATCATATCTTCTCCACAACAATTCCCTAAAACTTGAGAACTACACAACCAATTTCATTCAAATTTTGCACATGCCTTACTTAGGGTCTATGTAGTTTCATGGGCAAAAAATATGTTCAACTTCTTGCCTAGAGCGAGCCCATAGCAATATCATATCTTCTCCACTATTTCAGTATTACGTGTTAAAAGTGAAACAAAAACATTTCTCTATTTTATGTCAGATACTTTCACTTTAACAATAAAAATTAGAGATAATAATAAAAATTGAATTAATATGTGGTAAGTAATAATTAAAATCAAACTAAAGTATTATATAATCATAACATAACAAAAGTAAAAATAGCAATTGGTATAAAATTGCATCAATGACTTGAACTTGAATAAGTGGTTTCACATGAATGGGAATAAATTAAAAATAAAATTAGCATGCAGAAATGGAATAGTCCAGATGGAGGTGTGCACATACTGTTTACTACAGCTTTTACATTAGATTATCTGCTAATTAGCTAGCATTAAGTATCTATATGAAGTTTGGCTGTATGTAATGTCTGTTTTCTCGAACAGACGCTTCTTCTGAGTTGGTACGTGTCAATGTTTTCCCTGTAAATATTGTTATTGTTACTGTGAATTATTGTTATTGTTTTTAAAAAGAACTGTTATTTGCTTTCTGTGAAAGCTATTCATTGAAATTTCCCCCTGCAAGGGAATTATTGTTATCTTGTTAAGCCAATTTTTGTGAAAAGCTTTTGAAGCCAATTTTTGTGAAAGGCTTTTTTAAGCCAACTTGTTGTGGAAAAATAGAAATACATACACCTTTCTCTTTCTCACCTGTGTCAGGTGAAGAAAGTAGTTCACCAGCAGTAACACCGAATAAACAAAACGTAAAAACACAAGCAGTCTCACTGAAGAAATTCACAGAGGTAGCTGGTAAAAAGGAAAAGAAGCTAAATACGGAAAAGAGTAATTTAGAAAAATATATGCACATGTTGAAAAAAGAAGGAATGGAAATTACAGTAAACAGGAAAGACGCAGTAAACAGGAAAAGGATCATATACAAGACGTACAGCATAGTTTTAAAAAATGATTCAAAGAATAGAAGAAAGAAAAAAGAAAAATGCCTGAAACCAATTTGGCCTGAAATCACCTACATCAACCATGGAAAAAGGTTCGGTACAGTGGAAGTAAGGTTTAAAACAGAAGAAGCAGCAAAAAAGTACTTTTCGGAGACACTCAAAACAGAGGAGGTGGTTCTTCTTCCAATATACATGGGAAGAAGAACATCAAAAATAAAAATAAATAACATTCCCCCTGAAGTGGATGCCACTTGTTTAGTGGCAGCAGTAACATTAGGCCTGGATGAAAAAATAAATATTCTCCAGGCCTCAGTGGAAGAGGAAGAGCATTGGAAGGGGCAATGCTTGACGATGGCAATTCAAGCAGAGGTAGCAACCTTAGAAGAAATTCCAGAAGCCATAAATGTTGGCAGAGGCAAGAGACTGATAGTATATGTGGAAGACAGAAAACCAAGATGCTTCAACTGCGGGTTGAAGGGACACATCAGGGTCGAGTGCCAACCAAAAGAGAAGGAAAGAAAAGAAGAAACACCAGATGAGACAACACCAGCACCAACACCTAAAGATGTTACATCACCAGCAACAGAAGAAAGTGAAGAGAAAGACAGAGAGGAGGGGTGGTTGACTACTTCTAAGAAAAAGAAAGAAAAACACAGACCGCCCTTCCCAAATTGAATATAAAAAAGAAAAATGAACAAGAGAAAGACAATACATAGATGGTCATAAAGGCCTCAAACAACAGACTAGTCAACTGTTTGGCAGTTATCCCAACTGCCAAACGAGTTGAAAAAACTACATCGAAAGACTTCCTTATCTACAAGATAGGCCGGAAGGATTACGGGCGGATTAAGTCCGAATTCTTCCACAACGTAGACCCTCCAAGAATAGATTTTTCTCCATATATTTACGAGGGCCTATGTCCAAATACGCCACGAGCCCGAGAAAAAGAAAAAGAAAAAGAGGATGAAGAAACACTGAAACACTGATACTGAGGTAAGTAATGTCTAACATTCATGTTGGTAGCTTAAATGTGTGTGGTCTGAGATCAAGCTGGAAGCAGGGTCGCTTCCTTAATGATATCAGGTCGTGGAATTTGGATGTCATTGTTGCTACAGAACCCGGTTAGAGGGGCCAAGAGATCTGCTCCCACTGTTGAACGGCTATGAGAGTTTTTTCTCTCCAGGCAGTCTTATTGGTGGGAGTGGGGTGTTGGTCCTACTAAAAAGAAACCAGGTTTTTGAGAAAAAGTTAATTTTTTCAGATCCAGAAGGTAGGCTGGTTGTCATGGATTTGACGTTCAGTAACGGTAAAGTTATCAGACTGGTTGCAATTTATGCACCCTCATCATCATCTGGGCAAAGTGAGTATTTTTGAGAGCTAGAGAAGTTTCTTAGTACTTCACATTCATTAGTTGTGCTAGGAGACTACAACACAATTTACAAAGTGCGAGTAGATTATGTTGGCTCGTGTACAGATAGAAAACGTAACCCTGGCTTCCTGGAACTGCTAAGACGCTTTGAGCTAGCAGATCCTTATAGGTTGGAATTTCCGAATGCTCCATTTTGGACATGGTCAAATAGCGATGGATCTTCCAGGTCTTACATAGAGTACTAATTAGAAAAGCAGATAGAGAAATAGCTAAGTGTCCACAGTTTTACCCAGTCAGCTACAGTGATCATAAAATGGTCACTTGTAAGCTTGACATAGATAAGGTATATAAGAGAGGTTCTGGTTATTGGAAACTTAATACGTCCCTTTTGGTGATTAAGGAGTACAGAGACCGGATTAGGACTTTGATTCAGAGGGCGCTATCTGGTGCCATCATTAATAATAAATGGTGGTATGCTCTCAAGCGAGCCATAAAATTTGAGTCTATTAGATATAGCATAGGATTAGTGGCTAGAGAAGCTAGGAGGGGATCAACTCTAGTTAAGGATTTAGAGGAAGCCATGAAAACTGGCTCTGCAGCTCAGGTGACGGCCAAGAGACTGGTGTTAAACCAGCACCTCGAGGCCAAACACATGGGCTGCATTGTCAGGGCTAGGATCTGCGCAGTGGGTTGTGGGGGAATCAACACCGCAGGATGGGCCCAAGTGGTGGAGGCTCAACGTGGTAATGATGCCACAATTCAATCTTTGATGAACCAACAAGGTAAGTTGATAAACGAACCCGAGGAGATGTGTGAGGCCTTTCAGGAGCACTTCGCTCAGCTTTTCGGTGGAGGTGGTGGATCGGATACTAGGAGGGACTTTACGGACCTCCTCGACGGGCTGCCACACATATTGGGGCTGTGAAGGGCCAATCACGCCTGAGGAGGTGGCTGAGGCGATGGCGGACTGCGGCACGGGCAAGGTGTCAGGACTGGATGGTCTACCCTATGAGTTATATAAGAGTGTGCCAGACTTGTTCGGGCACCTTCTGGCGGAGGTCTACACAAACTGGCAGCAGAACGGGTTTATTCCCAGATCTGTGCGCCGGGGAGTAGTGACGCTAGTCAGAAAGGACCTGGACAAGGGGGATTGTATTGATAATTTTTGGCCCATCACTCTGCTATCGAAAAGATTGGCGCGTGTCGCGGATTGTCTGATTGGGGAGGCACAGACATGTGCCGTTCCCGGCAGAACCATTCAGGATGCTCTCCATCTTATGCGGTACACTTTAGAGGGGTTTGATAGTGATTCTGGCAAGGGTGGGGCACTGGTCCATTTAGACCAATCTAAGGCTTTTGATAGGGTTGACCATCGCTACTTGGTGTCCGTTCTGGCACAGTTCGGCCTGGGTCTTGGCTTCCTCAGGTGGATCATTCAGATTTACGACAACATTGACTTGGTAGTTTGGGTAAACGGCTTCTTATCGAAGCCGTTCAACATCAAACGCTCGGTTCGTCAAGGGTGTCTGCTCTCCCCGCTTTTGTACATGATGGCTCTTGAGCCATTACTGTAAAAATTGAGCGGCATCCCGAGACAGCCAGGTTGTGGAAAATCGGTGTCAGCTTATGCGGATGTCATCACCATCATCGTAACCGAAATGGATCACCAACAGAGGGTAGGCAAGGCCATAGAGGTTTACGAGACGGTGGCAGGAGCAAAGATTAATCATGAAAAGTCATTCGGCTTGCAGCTCGGCACCTGGAGAGGCAAGTCGATGCCTCCTGACAGCGTCATGGGACGTTGGACGGAGGATCCGATTAAGTTGCTAGGGGTTTGGTTTGGACCAGACCTCCAAATAGAGAAGAACTGGGCCAAGGTATCGAGCAGGGTGGCTGCAGTAGTCAAGACCTGGTCTTGGCGGTGGCTTTCCCTGAAAGGAAGGGCGGAGGTAGCCAATGTGTTTATCGCATCGGTCATCAGCTACCACCTATCCGTCGTTCCTTGCCCTGATTCGTGGTTGATCAAGCTGGAAAGACAGCTCTTTCACTTTTTGTGGAGGGGCTTGAAACCACTTGTGAAACGCTCTACTTGCTGTCAACAACCGTTAAAGGGTGGGCTAGGGATGCCTTGGCTGTTGATGTGCAGACATGCGCTGAGGTTGAGGCATTTGTGGCTCTACCTGGATGGTGAACGGGTGTGATCTCCGTTGGCAAAACTGATGTTTCCCAAGTTTACTAGTTTCGGTGGATGGGAAACCTGGTTGAATTGAAGATCAAAACTGGGCACATGGTTTACGGAGTATCACAAGGCTCTTCTGCTATTCCGTCGCTCAGGCAACACCTGCGGTGGGGGTTCCACCACATTCTTCTATAGAGGGCTGGTAGAAGCGGAATGTGACGATACTTTAGGGGAAACCCTAGGTCTCGATGATAATCAGCTGGCTAGTCTGTTCCGACGTATATTCAGGCCGAAGACCTTGGACAACTTTCTGAAGTCTCTGGCATGGCAGTGTTACAGAGGAGCTCTACCTGTTCGGAACAAACTCGCAAGGCATGGTGGCTGAGGCAATCTGACATGTCCAAGATGTGAGCAGGATAGGGAAACCGTCCCGCATGCTATAGTTCAATGTTCAGAGGTGTGGGTTTATGCCGAACAACTGTTGTCAAACACACGAAGAGTACAGCTGTCAACTGAGTCTATTGTAAAAATTGACCCACCGGATTTCCTCTCGAAAGAAGGTAAGAATTGTTTTCTCGTTGTTGTTGCAATTGCGAGAGAGGTGATTTGGAAGACGAGGCTGAAAGGTATAGAATCAAGCAATTTCATCTCTGGCCCTGGATTGATGAATTACTTCATCTTCCACCTGAAAAGGAATATAGGGCTGGAGAGAAAATGCCTGACTGAGAAAGTGTTCGAAAAACGATGGAAGAATGTAGCACAGATGTTGCGTATGAATGGTAACACATGAATGTGGGACAGGATGAAACCAAGGTATCAGTGGCGAGGTGGGGCTCGTGGGGTCTGAGCTAAACCCGACCCCCCCACTCCATCCGTAATGTCTTCCGATCTGTCCCATCATCCAATTTACAATTTTATTGTGATTCGTAATTATGTGTTAAAATTTTAAAATTCATCATCTATGTAAAACCATTTGCAAATCTGACCCCAAATCAGATTGTGTTGTCCCCTCTTTGTTCGCCCCTTGTGGGTAATAAAAAATCACAGCCGCTTCCACTGAGTACTGCTGTTGGTTTATTTCTTATACATAAAGGACTATAGCTTCAACTGCGTACTGCTTTTTGATTCACCGTAAGGTTTGTTGTTATTATTATTACTGTTTAACTATTGTTATCACATTTGTTGGTTCCTCGTAAGGGAAACGTTGTTGTGTTGCATTTGTTAAATAATTGTAAACTGTAGCCCTCTCCCTTCGGGAAAAGGAGCTTTGGTTTTTGTTTAAAAATTGAATTGTGTCCCTGTTTGGGGAAATTGATAATATTTTCACCGTTTACACGGAAGCATTTTTGTTAAAATGTCTTCGATAGAAGAAGTCCAAAAATGAATTTCGCTGCAGCCGTCGGCGGGCGTGAACTCATTAAAACTAAAATGGAAGAAATACAAACCTATTTCGGATTGATCACCGACAAAGACGGTGAATCTAAGATAACACCACCAAACGAAATAAAAAATTAAATTAAAGTAAAGACTATTGTCTATAAAGTATACAATGTAGAGAAAAAAAAAATTTGAACACCTGGAGGAAAGCACCATCGAAAAGTGTCTTAATGCGACTATGACAGATATCTAACCAGAGGCGGTAAATTCGCCACAATAGAAGCAAGGTTCGAGTCAACGGAGCGTGCAAGGGAGTACTCGACTTGAACCTTGCAAAGTGGAAATATTTTATTTTTACCTTTATATCTGGGACGTAGGACGTCCCGGATAAAAATTGAAAATGTCTCCCCAGAAGTAGATGTAGGCTGGATTGTAGCCACACTTCTATACAAGAGGGAGGACAAGATACAATTGATCAAAATTGCAAGAGACGGGCCTACAATTCCAGTATGTTATATATTTTGAGTATTGTTATCACTAGCGATATCAAGATATAACTTTGTATTTTGTAATTTATGTGTAGATGTATATATATATAGATGTACATGTAATATGTACACATATATATACACATATATACATGCACTAGCACTATGACCCGGCAACGACGGGTCATAATGCTAGTATATATATAAAACTGAGAATGTGTGTCTGTCTGTCTGTGTTTTCTTAAAACTTGAGAACTACGCAACCAATTTAATTCAAATTTTACACATGCCTTACTTAGGGTCCAGGAAGTGTCATGGGCAAAAAGGATTTTTAACTTTTTTCCTAGGGCAAGCCCAGAGCAATATCATATCTTCTCCACTATTTCAGTCTTACATGTTAAAAGTGAAACAAAAACATCTCTCTATTGTATGTATATGGATGTATATATATATACATGTATATGCATATAGCTGTATATGTATACATGTATCTGTACAGTTGTATATGTATATATGTATTTCTATAGATATACATGTATGTGTATACACGTATGTCTAGATGTATATATATATATATATATATATATATATATATATTGATGTACATGTAATATGTACACATATGTAATATGTACACATATATATATATGTATACATATACACACACACAAAACACACATACATAGGTGCAGGTGTGGCTGCGTGGTAACAAACTTGGTTCCAAAACACATGGTCCTCAGTTCAGTCCCACTGTGTGGTAACTTGGCATGTGTCTTCTGCTATAGCCTCAGACCAACCAAAGCCTTGTCAGTGGATTTTGTCGACAGAAACTGAAAGAAATCAGTTGTATGTATATGTGTGTACATATGTAAGTCTATGTGTGTGTTTTTTTTTGTTTCTCCCTCATCACTGCTTCACAACTGGTATTTGTTTATTTACATCCCCATAACTTACTGGTTTCACAAGAAGAAACTGATAGAATAAGTACCAGGTTTATCAAAATATAGAAAGGCACTACACAGTGTCTCATATTTTTGTTTGCCCACTCAGTTGTATCTATCAATTTATCTTTGTGTGTGTGTGTATATATATATATATATATATATATATATATATATATATATGGATTTTGTAGACAGGAACTGAAACAAATCACTCGTATATATATGTGTGTATATATGTAAGTGTATGTGTTTTGGTATTGGCAACATGAATGACAATGGTCAGAGACTATTTGAATTTTGCACATACCATAACCTGTGCATCACTAACACATTCTTTGCCAACAAGACATCCCACAAGGCATCTTGGAGACATCCAAGATCTCACCACTGGCATCAGCTGGATCTCATCATTACACAAAGATCCTTTCTGAATTCTGTTCAACTGACCTGTAGTTACCCCAGTGCGGATTGTGACACAGATCATTCACTAATAAGAAGCAGAGTGAGGATTCTGCCTAACAAAGTCCATCACTCCAAGAAAATGGGCCAACCATGCATTAACACAGCCAAAACCTCAGACCCTACACTACGACAATGGTTTGCTGTTTCTATCAAGGTTGCCCTCAGTAGCTGCCCAACCTCCTCTGCTGAAAGTAGGTGGAATTATATCAGGGAAGCTTTGTATACCACATCAATAGATACTTTCGGCATGAGAGAAAGACAAAACCCAGATTGGTTCAGTGCTGGGCTCTCAGAGCTGGAAACAGTTATCGAAGCAAAGCGTGTAGCTTTGATGCAATACAAGAGTGATTCTTCTACAAAGTCACTCGAAGAACTCAGAAAGCCAAGAAATAAAACCCAACTGACTGTCAGACGCTGTACAAATAGGTATTGGCAGGAAATCTGTCAGAGTATCCAGTCAGCTGCTTACAGTGGCGACACCCGTGGGATGTATGCCGGTTTGAGGAAGGCCCTCGGTCCATCTGCAACCAAGTCAACCCCTCTGAAATCAACTACTGGAGATCTCATCAAGGACCAAAGCAAGCAAATGGATAGATGGGGGGAGTACTACCAGGATCTCTACTCGTGGGAGACCACGGTAGCTGAGGCTGCAATCAAGGGTGTCAAGATCTTGCCAGTCATGTGTGAACTTGACAGTCTGCCATCTATAGCAGAGCTCACCAAGGCTATTGACTCCCTAGCAAGTAACAAGGCCCCGGGAAAAGACGGCATCCCCTTAGAGATCATCAAAACCAGCAAAAACACAATCCTGCTTCGGCACATTCATGAGCTTCAGTGTCAGTGCTGGGAAGAGGGTACAGTCCCTCAGGATATGCGGGATGCTAACATCATTACGCTTTACAAAAACAAAGATGACCATGGTGATTGTAACAATTACCGTGGAATATCTCTTCTAAGCACTGTTGGATAGACCTTTGCTCGCATTATCCTGTCCAGGCTGCAACTGCTTGCTTCTCGAATTTATCCAAAATCGCAGTGTGGCTTTAGAAGAAGCAGATCAACTATAGACATGATATTCTCCATACGCCAACTTCAGGAGAAGTCCAGAGAGCAGAAAATGCCATTATATATGGCCTTCATTGATCTGACAAAGGCCTTTGACTTGTTAACCCTTTCGTTACCAACCCGGCTGAAACCGGCTGCAACTGCTTGCTTCTCGAATTTATCCAAAATCGCAGTGTGGCTTTAGAAGAAGCAGATCAACTATAGACATGATATTCTCCATACGCCAACTTCAGGAGAAGTCCAGAGAGCAGAATTTGCCATTATATATGGCCTTCATTGATCTGACAAAGGCCTTTGACTTGTTAACCCTTTCGTTACCAACCCGGCTGAAACCGGCTCTGGCTCTGAGTACAAATGTCTTGTTTTCAAAAGTTTTGAATTAAAATCTTCCATCAAACCTTAGTCACAATTTATGTTCCTAATACTAGCTGAATGATAACCAAGTCATTTTACGAAATTCTTTGTTATATTTATAGTAATTGAAAGAAGCACAAAGCATCTCAAAATAAATACAGTAACAAAAGGGTTAAGTAGAAAAGGCCTCTTCATCCTGCTCCAAAACATTGGATGTCCCCCAAAGCTGCTGAGGATCATCAAATCTTTCCAAGATGATATGCATGGCACCATACAGCACAATGGTTCAACATCAGCCGCCTTCCAAATAAAAAACAGGGTAAAGCAAGGTTGTGTCCTTGCTCCTACATTATTTGGCATCTTCTTCTCACTGCTGCTGTCACATGCCTTTCAGACATCAGATGATGGAGTGTTTCTGCACAGTAGAAGTGATGGGAAACTGTTCAATCTCTCGTGTCTGCATGCCTAGACCAAAATCAGAAGCGTCCTGATCAAGGAGATGCTATTTGCTGATGATGCCACTCTGGTATCACTCACAGAAGAAGCCCTACAAAGTCTTGTCAACTGTTTTGAGCAAGCATGTGGCAACTTTGGTTTAGTTATCAGCCTCAAAAAGACCAACATCATGGGTCAGGCTACATCGGACATCCCAAACATACATATTGGAGACCACAGACTACAGGAGGTGGAGAAGTTTACATATCTTGGCTCTACCGTCACCTACAACCTATCCCTTGATGCTGAGCTCAATATACGCATTGGCAAGGCAGCTGCTGTGATGGCCCAACTCTCCAAACGGGCATGGGAGAACATTAAGCTGACCAAGACCACAAAAATGAAGATTTACCAGGCATGTGTACTTAGCACTCTACTGTATGGAAGTAAGACTTGGACACCATACACATGCCAAGAGTGTCGCCTAAACATCTTTCACCTGCGCTGCCTCCAGAAAATCCTTCTCATCAAATGGCAAAATCATGTCCCCAACAAAGAGTTCCTCAAGCAAGCAAGAATACCAAGCATGTTTGCACTCCACACACCAAGATGTATGAGATGGCTTGGACATGTTAGCCGTATGGAAGATGGCAGAATCCCCAAGGACATACTCAACGGAGAGTTTGCTAGGGGCACTAGGTCTGTGGGAAGACCATTCTTACGATACAAGGATGTTTGCAAAAGGGACATGAATGCCTGCAACATCAATATTACCAACTGGGAAGCAGTTGCCAGAAACCGTGGAGATTGGCGACGTACCGTAAAAGAGGGAACACAAAGGAGTGACATAGAGAGAGAAGAGAAATGGGAAGACAAGAAAAGACATCAACAAGAAACTATGACATTACAACCAGCCAGGCAAAGTCTTCACTACATTTGTGGCACCTGCCAGAGGGAGTGTTTGTCCAGGATAGGACTACACAGCCACAGCAGGAGATGTATTAGGACATGAAATGTAAAAGCCAGACTAGATTATTTTATGCGCAACTCCATTGTCTCCCGAGACAAAAAGGATGTCAGCAACAATATATATGGATTTCGTAGACAGGAACAATCATATATATATGTATGTATATATGTAAGTGTATGTGTGTGTCTTTGTGTCTGTGTTTTGCCCTCATCACTGCTTCACAACTGCTGTTCATTTATTTACATCCACATAAGTTAGTGGTTTCACAAGAAGAAACTAATAGAATAAGTACCAGTCTTATCAACATAAAAAAATCACTAGGCTGTGTCTCATATATTTTTGTTTGCCCACTCAGTTGTATCTATATATATATGTGTGTGTGTGTGTATATATAAAACACCCTAATGGGAGCCTTAACTCCCAAATTTTAGTAATTTCTTTTATGATCCAAAACTAGGTCAAAAGTACTGAATGGATCTTTATGAAATTTGGAAATTATATTCTATGCATAAGGGCCATAACCCCCATGACAATTCATATATTTTTGCTGTTGATGAAATTTTAACCATAGATATTAGACACAAATGAAGTAATATTTATAAAATTTCATCTTACAAGTTACAAAGACCCCTCCATGGGGACTTAACACCCACAATTTTGTCATTTTATCTAAGCAAAAACGAATACAGTTGTGCTCTTGGAAGCTCTAGGGTTACCCGAGTATAAAAGTTGGGCATTATTTCAATGGTACAACATTGTAACAGTTTGCTTTGACATACACTTACATTGTGATTTCTGCAATGTGGTGCATAAATTGTCAAGTAAATGAGAGGCATCTTTGCCTCCACTGATTCAGTTGTAAAGTGTTGAGTAAAGTTATTTGATTGCAGACCTCCTTTCAGTCTTTTTATTATCACTCGGTCACACATAATCCCCAGATGGTAACATTGATTTCAAGGCCTTCCCAGATGAGTGACTGGTTATTCAAAGACATTTATAGATTGTATATATATTCTGTCCAGTTACGTATCAGTATAGTGGTCATTTGCAAACTCCAGAGGTGACACTTTAATTTCTCCTTAACCCTCACGTCACACAGTTGTTAATATTTATTTCAGTTGGGTCACGCCCTTCCAATTGCTATAGATTCGTAATGCATCTTACAGCTGTGCCTGTCACCCGGATGGTGAGGAATCCTACATTGGGAATGGTAACGACTAGGGTAGTGTAACTGACTGCTTATTGTGATCATTTATCTTTTGGGTTCCTGTAGCCTTTGCTCTCTTTTACAAACCCAGTGAACATATATTTCCTATTTTAAAGAAATTCAAACAATAGATATAAGACCCAAATTAAAACGATTCTCAACAATTCAACTTCTCTGGTTGACATTAAGACACCCACCCCCAACAGGGGCCTTAACTCTCACATTTTAGAGTTCCATGACTTTCATTTTTCAGGAGCAAAATCTTTTTAACAGGTTCAATAAGACTGGAATTTTGGAATCTGTGCATAAAAATCAGTAGTATGGGCACGATTACATGTGGCACGATTACAATTCTTTTAGGGTGTGTAAAGAGGGAAATAACCCTCATTGCAATTTTGATGAAATTCGAAACGTAGATATTCCAGTTCATTACAGAAAATATAACAGAAAAGTCTAATTCTTCAATTGAATGTAACCGGGCAATGCTGGGTATCTCTGCTAGTATATATATATATATATATAAAGGATGACTTTATAACTTCTAAAAGTGTCTGGAGAGTTCTAAGTGAGAAAAGACTCAACCTCTGTAAAATTAGAATGGAGGCCATGTCTATTGAGGAATGCAATAGTAAAAGGAACAAGCGATTTCTCTGAGTCTGGTTTGCAATTTTGTTTACGAACTGATTAAGAAAAAAACAAAAAAGGGACCAGCCAGGGATGATTTCCACCTTCAGTAAGAAAGTGATCATCTTCCTTATAATATTCCAGCAGACAAATGAAGTATGACCTCAGAAATCCCCTTGGATGCAGCTACAGGAACACACATCCATGTGTGACATGGCACTGCAGATACACTGATATTATACAACTGTTGATAGAGCAGCCGCTGCATGCGCTACCAGAGAGTTCAAGCTCCTAACTACCAGGTGGAAGTAGCAAGCAGAAAACTACACAATCCGGTACCTTCATCTCGATCAACAACAAGAACAGAGAAACATGAAAACCAATCAAACCAGATAACGAACCTCATCAGAGGCTAAGACAGGTATTCAAAGCCCTAGCCAGAAAACAAGGTTGATGAATCGGCCTCTTTTCAAACCAGTAAGCTAGGTAGGAGCGCAAAACTGGGCGACAGTTAAACCATCTACTCCTAAAGTATTTTTACCTAGACACCATCTCAAGGAAGGTTGCTAACCAAAGCTAAAGAGTATCATGCTACCTTAACACACAGTCTTGAATGATCATTGACTACAAGAGCAGTTCGTTTGCCCTTTAACGGGTCTTATTTTGGTCCCGCAGGGTGTCCAACAATCACCCTCCCAACTAAGCAATGCTCGGTGGCGTTAAGTCACCAACGACCCGACCATGCAACAGGTTGTACTGGATTACATGGTACCAGTGGTGCACAAGAGCAACCTGATATGTAAATCTAGCAATCAACAACACCCCTTCTAATGCCTTTCTTGCAATTGTTGATTTACAAAGATTAAAGAGAAGCATTAATGCTAACCAATCCCCACAGTTTAGAAGGGTCTGAAAAGGGGATGGGAAGCCCCTTCCTCCCAATCCAGCAAGAAAAACAAGTAAAAGTGTTGGTTCCACAATAATAAAATACACCTGGTTTACTCTAGAGCAGAAGACGTTAGGAAGGGGACCTGGCAGTAGAAACGATGCCAAACATGGAATGTGTGAGAAACATGACATCCTCTGTCCTCTCTGAGTGAGAAAGGATTCTAAACAGCAATCAATGTGGACAGTGACAGTCTGTCCAGCTCAGGACAATAGGAAGGGTGGGTAGATGATGATGTTGATTATAATATACTTACCATTTTTACCACAATAGCTACGGTTGAATCCTGATTTATTTATTCCCTCAACAGCTCCTTCAGCAGTACCATGCCAAAGGCCATCAACTTCATTTGTAATCTTTGGATTTTCTACCTCAAACTTTCTTTTCAATGCTTGGTATCCCTGGTACAATGTTTTATTTTGAATTCTCTCAATCTGTAGAAAAGGAAAATACATTTATGAAAAAACAATCAGTTCACTTCTTTGACAAGGAAATAACGTTTGTGGTGAAAAAAAACCCCAACCCTATCTGCTTTTTTTTTTCTTTTTTATTTGATACCAATTTTGATTCGGCTGTAAATTTTGGTAAGGCATAATAGTTTAGCTGCAAAATGGTGTTGCATTTACAATTCAATGCAAGAAGTTAAAGCAGAGGTATTTTTGTTGAGCAAAGATTTCTTGTGAATATCCAAAAACACATAGAACCATCCCAAAATAGGTTAATACATCATCATCATCATCGTTTAATATCCACCTTCTATGCTGGCATGGGTGGGATGGTTTGACAGGGTCTGGCCAGCCAGAGGCCTGCACCAGACTTCTGTGTCTGTTTTGGCTTGGTTTTTACAGCTGGATGCCCTTCCAAATGCCAACCACTTTACAGTGTGGAGTGGATGCTTTTTAAATGGCACCTGCACTGACAGGGTCACCAAGCAACTTGCAAGATAAGGATCCTTTGAGAGAGGAGGGGGCATTGGAGGAGGGGATCTTGTGTCAGATGTCGAAAAGTTATAGTCAGACAAGACAGAGAGAGGCAAAGATAAAGGATGAGGACAAAAGCAGGTATGCTGCCGCAAAGGAGATGCAATGAGAATTAAATCTTTTATACAAACAAAATGTCTCTTAACATTTTGTTTTAACAATAAACCATCAAATATTGTTTATAAACAGAAATGAAAATACAAACTTTGATTATACGATAGGAAGGCAAATTCCGACGGAAAGTGGCCTGGATGTCGTCATATTCTGGTCCATTTGTGACTTGAACAATTTTAACTAATTCCTTGTCTCCCATTGGTGACCATGTATCAGGGACCGACTCTAGAGGCCAAACAGAAATCAAATATTTCAGAGCAGAATTAAAATTATGAACCCTTTTTCTATTGAAAGTTAAAAAAAAAAAAAAAACAGGAATATCTTGGTCAATTTTGGGATTTAGACAAGAAATACTGCCAACCAGGATGGTGCGAATCAGCCCTGCTTTACCTGCTAGAAATAATAACACAAATACTTTTAAATCAGATCTCAATGCTGGATGTTCAAGAATCAAATAAAGGGCAGATTTTCAATCCTCAGATCATTCTGATTCCAAAAAGGTATAATATTTCTATGTTGAGCATTTGTAGACTGAAGTACAGAGGTCCCAGACTGACAGACAGAATTTCACTTTTATTATAATAGATAAAAAAAACTACAAAAAAATAAACGAGAATGTCTTTATAGTAAAAATATGCACGTACCTTCCTTTTGGTTCTGTTTTCTCTTCATTTTAAATTCCCTCCCTCCGGATTGAAAACTCATTTTCTGAAAATCGTATTTTATTTTGTTCCAATTAATGAATTTCTTTTTCAGTGAGTATGCTCTCTCAAGCTTGGCATTTTCTTTGTCACTAAACATTCTTAGGTTTTTTGGAAAACTTTCTTCAAAGTAAGACCATTGTACCATTTCCTTAATAAGAGTCTCGTCATCAGTTTCTTTGAATTCCTTTATAATGATTGGACAGAGGGTTCAGCATCTTTTACATGAGATTGTCTGCCATAAATTGTAATTGTGTCACTGACAGAAATCTGGATTTTATGTGTTCTACTAATATCCCTTAAACGCAGCTTCTGAAAAAAAAAAATCAACAAAATATATACATATATATATATATATATATATATATATATATATATATATATATATATATATATATATATATATATATAATATATATAGAGAGAGAGAGAGAGAGAGAGAGAGAGAGAGAGAGAGCACCACCACTGCTGCTAACACCTGTTACTAAGAAACACTATAAATATTTCTAACAATCCTAAATTGACCACCATGTAGAAATACATTTTCCACAGTGGGTTCCACTTCATTTGTTAATTTTCTTTTTGAAGATTTTTGTAGTCCTAATGTGAAAAATAATTTAATATCCACACTCGACTCTGACTAAGTCTATACGCAAATATGTACATATGTACTAACTTGTATTCACATTTACTAATGCTAGGGTGCCAGCATGGTACCATTGGCTGCAGGTAATCAGCCCACTATGCATGCAAGACTGCAGGAGCTCCAACGAATCCTGTGATAAAAAATGGTGTAGACCCAAAGTACCGATACTGCAACGATGGGATTGAAACAGTGGACCACCTAATCTCTGGGTGTAAGGATTTAGCACCTGTAGAGTATCAAGACAGTGTCGACCAATATCTAATTTGGATAATGTATCAGCTTTATAAAATCAAAATTGCTGACAAATGGTACAAGCACCACCCTGAAGCTGTTAGAGAGGGAGAAAATGTAACGATTCTTTGGGACTTCCCAGTATGTACAGATGTGACCATCAAGGCAAATAAACCAGAAATTGTTTTGAAAGACCAAAACAATAAAGTCTGTTTATTGATTGACGTGAGCGTACTTTGTGTCTATGATATTTCGGCAAAAGAATTTGATAAGCTCAGAAAATATAAAGATCTGCTGATTGAAATCGAAAAGATGTGGCATCTCAAGATGGTTACAATACCAGTAACTGTAGGAGCACTTGGAATGATCAAAAAAGGAACTGAAAATTATTTATGAATGATCCCTGAATTACCATCCAGGCAGGAAGTGCTAAAGATTGTCTTAACTGGTATGTTACACATATTGAGAAGAGCATCATTGCTGTGAATTTTCTTTCCTTTTTTCCCCTTTATTTTCTACTAATGTATACAGTACATTTCTCTGCCCTAGGTGTCAGGAAGACACTCAGCAAGAAATAGAAACAGAACTGGAAGATGATAATGAAAATAACGATAACAATAATAAGAGGACTAATAATAAAAGGAGAACTAATATCGATAGAAGACTGCATGGAGTTAGAATAGATACAGACTACTATGTAAGTAGTAGTGAAGAAAGTTTATTAACAGCTACTAAAGTCACAGCAAGAGATAGGGAAACCAACCAAAATACCAAACGAAGTAGAAAATCAGAAAAAAGAAACAGAAATTATCTGACTGGCAGGAGAAGGCATTGCATGGTAGATTCCCAAAGATAGTTTCAACAAATAGTAGTAGTGAGACATGGTTATGTTTGCTTAAAGGATGGCTGAATAGGGAGACAGAATGTTTGTTAGTAGCAGCACAAAATCATGCATTAAGGACTAATTGGATAAAGGCCAAGATAGACAATAACCAAGTAGATTCCCAGTGTAGATTATGCAAATCAAAAGAGAAAAATGTTACTCATATAGTAAGTGAATGTAACATGATGGCAAAGAAAGAATAGAAGAAAAGACATGATAACCTAGGGAGAGTAATCCACAGGGAGGTATGTAGAAAGCTAAGATTTGACTATACTAATAATATGAAGATGAACCTAATAAAGGTACTAGAAAGTAAGAAATGTAAGATGTTGTGGGAGTTTAACATTCAGACTGGCAGAGTAATAGAAGCTAGAAGGCCTGGTTTAGTAGCAGTAGGTAAAGAGAATAGAAAGTGCCAGATAATTGACTTTACAGTCACAAATGATGAGAAAGTCAATATAAATGGTTTAGAAAAAAACAGCAAAGTACCAGGACCCAACCACTGAATTACAGAGACTATGGAAAGTGCGGGTAAAATCTATTCCAGTAGTTATAGGTGCATTGGGAACTATCGCTAAAGATTCGAACAGATGAATAGAGGGAATAGGCATAACACATAATTTAGTACAGCTCCAGAAAACAGTGTTATTAGGGACAGCTTGGATGCTTAGGAGGGTTCTTGGCATCTAAGGTTATTCTGTTGTAGCCTGATGTTAGGAATTTTTCTTTTCAACAGTCTAATCTGTTGTACATATATGAATAATAATATAAAAATTTTCTCATTGAAATTGGAAAATGTGGTTACAGTGCCAGTGATTGTAAGAACAATTGGACTGATCAAAAAAGGAACTGAAAATTATATGAGAATGACCCCAGCACAAGAAGTACAAATGGTTGTTTTAACTGATACATTACATGTTTAGTAGAAAATTGTTGATATGAGAATGATAACCATCCATGTAAATTTTGTTTTCTACATAACTTCATCTGATTTTGTAAATGAACAACCTGGTGTGTTTATTTTAATTGCCTATCAATGTACAAAGTGAGTTTTTTTTTCCCTGGGTGTCAGGAAGACACTTGGCAAGAAATGGAAACAAAATTGAAAGAAAAACAAATAATAATAATAAAAAAAATAGTAAATGCCCTGATGCTCTTCCAGGCAGTGGCCCTCATGACTTTTGGATGTGTTATCATGTACATTGTTTTGGTATAAAAGATGGGTTGCAGCAATTATTCCACTCAATACCACAGACTTGCTTGTCAGAATGCCCTGATGCTGTACCAGGCAGTGACTCACATGACTTCTGAACATAATTGATTGGATGTGTCATCACGTACATATTTGATCTTAGCGTGAAAGATGGGCTACAGCAAATATTCTGCTCAATACTAGAGATTTGCTTGTCAGTTTTTTTACCTTAACCAGTTGAGCATGTCCCTTAGTGGCTGACGATATGTGCATCTCTGATCATGAGCAGTAGTGGGAGAGGAACATCATAGCCATACGTTGAGCAGGATTCTTTAGAGTTTGAATAATTCATCCCTGAAAACATGGGTGTTTTGTTCATCATCCTTAAACAACCCTTATTCAAGGACCTTTTGAGCAGGATGGGCTACTCAAGCCGAAGAAAATTCTAACTGGGCCCTGCTTGCAAGTTCATGCACTTTTTTACTATAAGATCACCATGTTGCACACATATGGTTGTGATGCATGTGCCTAGTGTACCCTTATCAGACGGGTAGTCATGATGGGTGTATTTGGCTTTGTATATTTGGCTCCCAGTGTCACTTTGATGGCATGCATTGCTCTCTCATGTAATAATGATATTTGTACTGAAAAACAAGATTGAGTGAGCTTCTGCCCTTTTGCTCAATGTGTGGTTTCCGTCCATGCTGGGAAACCAACAATCTATGAGTCTCAGTTGTGTTGACATCAACTGCCCACATTTTCAGGAGGTTTCTCTCCATCAAATATTGTTATCTCCTTATGCCTCAAATATATTGTTGTACGGTTGATATTGTCAATGATAGATAAAGACTACACTGTAACAGTGTTATAACAATACAAAATAGAAACAGTAACAAACACTTCAGGAACCAACAATCAATATTTCCAACACACCCACTCAAACTCTAAAGTGTATCTGGACTTCAAAGACCAAACTGTGAACTCCTGACTACATCAGACAGCTTCTATTTATATGAAGTGGTGCCATCTACTCTCGTCAGGGGTGTCGTACTCTCATCGCAACAAATATATATATATGTACCTTAGGGCTCTGGTTGAGACCCAGTTGGAAAATGAAAATAAAATGCATTTCAATCAGAAAATGATAACAACAATAATAATTAAATAAGAACCCTGTATTGTTGTGGACAACTTACTCGAGATTCTGTCAAGTCCACATCATCAAATGGTATTTGCTGAGTTGTTAATAGAGAATCGTACTCTTTTTTAACAGTTTCTATAGCATTGTCAAGATTTTGGTATTTAGCAAAGAATTTCAATGTGACACCAACGTCTTTTTGACCAGCAGAGACATCATATTCTATTTCTTTATCTTCATCATCTTCATCATCTATATCTTCATCATCTGAAATAGAAGAAATGTTCATTTTGTCAATGAAAAATAACCAAACAAGCAGCAGAAGATTTCTTATGTTGCAGCTTCAAAATTAAATAATAATTCTAGTGTTTTCTGTTTTTCTGTTTAGTGAAGAGTTATAAGTTCCTGAGATAATGAAGTTAACCTGAAAAAGACTATCACCTTATCCCTGTGGGGAGTGATAACAACTGCTCTTTAATTATTGCTATATATTACTATCTAGTACATGTTTACAATACGACTATTTCAGACCACTGCTACCATCCTAGGACTCTGTGTAGTGAACGATGTCAAGTGTTGTTAAAATTATTTCTTCTCTTTTTGTATTCAAGTTTAAATTCTCTCTAATTCATCATCATCATTTGAAGTTCAATGTCCATGCTGGCATGGATTAAATAGTTTGACCAGGGATGGTAAGCTGAGGGGCTGCACCAGAATCCAGTCTCATTTGGCATGGTTTCTACAGCTGGATGTCCTTCCTAATGTCAACCACTCCAAGAGTATGATGGGTGCCAATTTGCATGACTCTGGTATCTAGCACTACTGCGATTTTTCTTGGCTTGATGGGTCTTCTTTTGAAGCATGACATAATGCCAAAGATCTTGGTCGTTGCCTCCATGAGGCCCAACACTTGAAAGGAGCTTTTCATATCCCACCATCACCAGCCATTTTGTGTCCATAAGGTCCAATGCTTGAAAGGTGTTTTTTACATGCTACCAGCATGGGTGCCAGTTACAACTACGATTTCACTTGGCTTGAAGGGTCTCCTCAAGCAAAGCATATTGTCAAAGGTCTCAGTCACTAGTCATCGCCTCTGCGAGACCTTACATCAAAAGATCATGCTTCATCACTTTGTCCCATGTCTTCCTGGGTCTACCTCTTCCACAGGTTCCATCCACAGTTAGAGATCGGCACTTCTTTACACAGCTGTCTTTGTCCTCATGCATCACATGACCATACCTGAGCAGGAATATATATATCATCAACATCATTATCATCATTGCCGTTTGATGTCTGCTTTTGATGCCGGCATGGGTTGGACGGTTTGACTGAGAACCAGCAAGCTGGGAGGCTGCACCAGGCTCCAATCTGATTTGGCAAGGTTTCTACAGTTGGATGCCCTTCCTAATGCCACCCACTGAGAATGTAATGCATGCTTTTTATGTGCCAGTCAGGTGGCACTGGCATTGGCCACATTTGGATTGAGCTGTTTACATGTCACCGGCACAGGTGGCACTGGTATCGGCCACACTCGGCCAATGCAAGAATCTTCATTCATTACACTAATCATTTTGACCCATCTAGCATCAATCCCTCATGGGTGGGATACTGTACAACTGGTTTAGGTGTATCCCTTGGTAAAGATGTATCTGAGGTGACTGCATTAAAATAAACTCTGGTTCCATCCTTCTCTAGCAACCAGCACTTCTTAATACAGCTACCCTCATCCATACATATCACATGTGCATACAACTGCAGCCTTCTCTCTTGCATGTCATATCTGATGCCTCTTTTGCCAATCTCTCTCAACATGTACTTTGCTCTCACATGCACACTGACATTGCACATAAAATGGAGTATATTGGCCTTCATTTCCCTCTAGTCTTCACATGTCCTCTGATTCAGGGCTAGTGTTTCCCTTTCATGTAGCATTACTGTTCACACACAAGCATTATACAATCTACCTGCGGTTCTGAGAAGAAGAGGACTTTTGTCACCAACAGAAGTAGAAGCTCTCTGAACATTCTCATGCTGGTTCTTTTTCTAGCAACTATACTTTCAGTACATCCACCTCCACTGCTAATTAATCTTACTTACTTGTACTTGTGACGGCATTCACCCATGGCGGGTTGAGCCAGCTTCTTCTTTGTTCCTAACGGAGAGTTAATTGCCTCAATTAATCTGCTAATTAATCTGCTAAAGAGCAGAAGCAATCTGCTACCTCTACTGTATAGAATTTCTACATACACTTTTTCTATATATTGAAGCGACTACAGTCATGTCTGTTTGCCTTCTTTGGTCTTTGCTAAGTTGGATCAGAGGCCCTTTCACATTATGCAACAAACACAATAACAATTCAACATAAACAAGGAATAATATATAAACATATATGAAACACAATAATCTAAGCAAAATGTAATTTTATTCAAAGACCGTGAAAGCATTTAAGGAAAGCAACCCATGTGGAGGGGGAAATCAACTTAGCTAAGTCAAACAAGAAAGTCGAACCAGAATATCCCAACAATATTGACTTTCTGCCACTCATTCAAATTGCTATATTCAAAGGTGCAACTGGACAACTTTACTATTATCCCAAGGATGAAATATTCCACATCCTCTACAAAATTGCACATTAGTGGTTCATGGATAGCTCATGTGATTCTTTTGCTAGTGTTCTCTTGTATGGGTGTTGCACAAAATCAGAGCAAAGTCCATCTCCTCTTCATTCAACTTGCGGATGCTTAATTTTGTCTTCTTTTGGTGCACATGATGGTTCCATCAGTTCTTCTTTTGTTTCACAAAGAACTGGGAACTTCGATTGAGTGAATCTGGGGTGTGAGGTCGGTGGTGGTGGTGGTGGTGGTGGTGGATTCCCCTTATAAGTTTCTCTTGTCTGTACTGTATCTCCCTGTCACTTCTCTTCTGGAAACTTGGGGCATCCAAAGGCACCCACAAGTATTTCTAAGGTATGTGACATGAGGTACCCCACATCATTTGGGTAATTAGTTTTAAGATGTCACAGTTAATTATTGTAGTCTTTACGGTTAAGCGTGACGTGAGGCTCTGCCCTGCTGCACTAGAATTACTGCTTTGGGTTCTGAACTCATCATGGGTCACAGCCCTAGAGTGGACTTGAGGTTTTCATGGGCCGTTAGAATTTATAAATCTATACTGACCCTTCCCGAGTAAGGAAAAAGTGTCACTAGTTTCTTCCTAAATAATATTCAATATGAGAAAAAAAAACAAAAGAATTTACCTGATGATACATGTGAACCATCTGAACCATCTGCTGGCATTTGTTGGAAATATTCTTCAAATTTCTGTTAGAAGTAAGCAAATAATTCATTATCCAATGTAAAAATAATTAATTTCTGTTAATTACTATGCAATGTTTTAATTCATTGTTTCTATCACAAATATTGTTTTAAATTAATATTTCCATTTATTGTATCATAGAATAACTTCCTCTGAGGAACAGGCTTTTGAATATTCTGTTGTTTGGGGAGGAATTTTTACTTACAGAATAAAAAGAAAAGAAATTTGCTTGTTTAAGTGACTGTAGAAAATTATTCATGGAATTGAATTTGGTATCAAGATTCCATGTTATGCCCAAACACCAGCTTAATAATGACAAACCGATTTTACTTAATTCCTCATTATTTTCAAAACTGTTTAAAACAAAGGAAGAACATTTCTGTTGAAACAGACTGGCTTTGAGTAAATCCCAGTGAATTACTGGTATGTCAACAGTGCTTTACTGCAATGCTATATATACTGTCCTACAGAGTATATCTGCAGATGTGTACCCAACACTGTGGGTATAGATAAAAGGAGAAAGAAGAAAAGGAACGGGTCCAGCCAAACGATCTTTTTCTGTCCCCAACACATATTGTATACAGAAAGTGTTTATATGACGCTCAGTTTATATGCACTCGTCTTGCTTACACCCATCTATGCATAGACAATATAGTTTATAGAGACATGATGTTTACATTACTATAAAAATATATATATACCGATATTGTATATATATATATATATATATATATAGACAAGACATTTACATTAGTCTGTACACACAGATATTGTACATCCATTACATAGATATGGGTGTCTATGGTTCTGTATGTGTGGTTAGCCCTGAAACGATGTAATCTCAAGGAAAAATGAATTTGATATTCAAAATCTGCATCTCAATGAAGGGTCATCCATAAATAATAATATAAAAATATAATTTTCAATGAGAACTTAACTACAAATTTCTTTCTCTCTATTTGTTACCATGAATCTCTCTCTCTTATTTTTCTCTCTGCCTCTCTTTCTCTCTCTCTCTCTCTCTCCCTATATATATATATATACACACACCACACACACACACATGTATTATCTCTCACGCATTGCTTTCATACTGTTTAAAACAATGCCTTCTAAAGTTTACTTCCGTTGTATCACAGCTTCTATGCACAAACCCTGTTTTTTCATTGCTCTTCTGACCTCGTCTCTAGAATTCATATTTTTTACATCCAAATCATCTTTGAAGACTGCAGAATAAATGATAATCAGATGGAACAGTGTCTGACGAATATGGTGGGTGGGGCATCGTTTCCCATTCAAACTGCTCCAGCCTTTGGAATGTCATTCTTGCTGTATGTGGCCAAACATTATCCTGATGGAAGAACACCTTTCGTCTTGAAACCAAAGATGGTCGTTGTTCTTCTAGTGCTGACTTAAACTGCTCAAGCTTCTCACTGTAGATCTCCTTCATTATCGTTTGGTTTGGCTTTAAAAGTTCAAAGTGGACTAAACCTTTCATATCTCACAAAACTGATAACAGCACCTTATATGGGTGAAGACCTTTTTCTCCTGGGGTGTCGGTCTTTCTCCTTTTCCTACCCACTGTCTTCAGTACTTGACATTTTTATAGAGAACCCATTTCTTGTCACCAGTCGCTATTCAGTCCAAAAAAGATTCATTCATGAGATGTGACAGCAAAGAAGAGCACACCTTCACTCTCAGTGCATGATTAGACTCAGAAAGTTTGTGAGGAAATCATTGACACAATTTGCTGTTTGCTGAGTTGTCTGATGGCATGCAGGTGTCGATGAATGGTTGAATGACCAAATCCAAGCTTCTCTGTTAGTTCCTTAACAGTTATGATGGGATTTTGTTCCACCAGGCTTTGCAGGACATCCTCATAGAGCTCTACAGATCTTCCAGAATGAGGGTCGTCTTCTAGGCTGTAGTTTCCGACTGAGAATTTGTGGAACCACCATTGACACTGGTTTACACTTATTGTCCGATCCCCATTTACTGCATTAATATTCCTCGCACATTCCATTGCGTTGCTTCCTTTATTGAACTCATTAAGCAAAATATGCCAAATATGATCCTTTGTAACTTCCATTGTAGCTTTGAAAAAATAACTGTTAAAATTGAACTGCACTCTTCAACACTTGCATTAAGAATAATTAAAAGGTAAAATTACTACCTGCTTTTATAGCAAGTTGATGCTGGTAGTTTATCCCATCCCCCTCCGACTTTCAGTTCATGCAATGGAAAAAATCACATTATTTATGGAAAAGAAATGTGTCCGCATGTATGATGGCTCACTTGCATTTAATGAGGCTGCAAAGAGAGAGACTTGGAGACACCACTATGAAAGGTTGCCAAATGAAGAGAATGAATGGGAGAAAGAGAGCCTGCCAAATGTCGACCCAACAGAGGGACTAGCTATCTAAATCTACAGTACCTTGGTAGATAAAGCAATTAAGGGTATGAAGACAGGGTAAGCCCCAGTCCATCAGAAATCACTGCAGAGGTGCTTAAAATATCTGGTGGTGTAGGCTATAGTCTAGTCCAGTGGTTCCCAAATTATGAGTTGCGACCCACCTGTGGGTCACGAACAGAATCTTAGTGGGTCGCAAAAAGTTATAAAATTACGCATTAGCTTTGACTAATTGCTGTCTATCGAGATACTCAGTAGAGTTAAGTGAGTCGTCATAAACTGGTGTGATAAATAGTGGGTCGCGACTCTAAAAAGTTTGGGAACCACTGGTCTAGTCACTTGTGTAGTCAATGAGGTGATACATGAAGGAGTCATACCCAATGACTGGTGTAGCAGCACCATAGTTCACTGCTACAAAGGTAAAGGTGATGCTTTAGTTACGAATAAATACAGAGGTATCAAGTTGTTGGATTAGGTAATGAAAGTCACAGGGAGGGTCATACCCCAACTAATTAGGGAGAGAGTCAGTCTAGATGAGATGCAGTTTGGGTTTGTGCCAGGGAAAAGCACCACTGATGCTATATTTCTGGTAAAACAGCTGCAGGAGAAATACCTAGCCAAAGATAAGCCCCTGTACCTGACTTTTGCTGACATGAAGAAAGCCTTCGACAGGGTCCCCTGATCACTTATCTGGTGGTCAATGCGGAAACTTGGGATAGATGAGTGGTTAGTGAAAGCTGTACAAGCCATGCTTAGGGATGCCGTAAGTAAGGTGAGGGTTGGTAACAAGTATAGTGAAGAATTCTGAGTAGGGTTAGGGGTCCACCAAGGATCAGTCCTTAGCCCCCCCCTATTCATCATAGTCTTCCAGGTTATAACAGAGGAATTCAAAACAGGATGCCCCTGGGAGCTCCTCTATGCTGATGACTTTGCTCTAATAGCTGAGCTCCTATCAGAACTAGAGAAGTTTCAGGTGTGAAGCGAGGTCTAGAATAGAAGGGCCTTAGAGAGAATTTAGCAAAAACCAAGGTCTTAATAAGTAGGAAGGCAGACAAATCACAAATCCATTCAGGTAGATGTCCTGCTTGATCTGTAGAAAAGGCATCGGTAGAAATTCCATAAGATGTACCCAGTGCAAGCTATGGACACACAAGAGGTGCAGCAATATCAAAGAAGCTTAACTGGGAAGATAGTTTTTGTGTGTGCCAAATGCAGTGGGGCGATAAACACAGGAAATGTGCAGAAAACAGCTTCCATCACATGCCAGGTGGAAGAACTAGAAGTAGTTCATAGCTTCTGTTTCCTAGGTAACCAAGTCATCATTGGGGGTGGATGCATTGAGAGCAGAACTGCTAGAATGAGAATACCCTGGGCAAAGTGAAGAGAGCTCCTACCTCTGCTGTTAACAAAGAGCCTCTTGCTCCAAGTGAAAGGTAGACTGTATGACGCGTGTGTGAGAACAGCCATGCTACACGGCAGTGAAACATGGGCTGTGACAGTTGAGGACATGCATAAGGCTGCAAGGAATGAAGCCAGTATGCTCCACTGGATGTGTAATGTCAGTGTGGATACACAACAGAGTTTAAGAACCCTGAGAGAAAAGTTAGACATAAGAATCATCAGATGTGGTGTGCAAGAGAGATGACTGCGCTCGTATGATCATGTGTTGCGAATGGATGAGGACAGCTGTGCGAAAAAGTGTCACACCCTAACAATGGAGGGAACCTGTGGAAGAGGTAAACCCAGGAAGACCAGGAATGAGGTGGTGAAGAACGACCGTGAAATTTTGGAACTCACGGAGGTGATGACAAGCAACCAAGACCTTTGGAGATATGCTATACTTGAGAAGACCTGGCAAGCCAAGTGAGACCATAACCATGGCCTATGCCAGTGTAACATAACCAGCCCACTTAAGAGTACTCATCAATCATTGGGTGATAAACTGCACTTGCGAAGACCTGTTGAGTCAAGTGAAGTCATTGTGGTGGACGATGCCAGTACTGCACTGCATCTGCCGTACGGCATCTGTGTCGGTGAGCACGTACGTAAAAAGCACCATTTGAGGATTGTTGTTGCCAGTGCCACATGACTGGCCCCCATGCCAGTGGTACATAAAAAGCACCCACTACACTCTCGGAGTGGCTGGCATTAGGAAAGACATCCAGCTATAGAAACCTTGCCAGATCAGGTTGGAGCCTGGTGCAGCCTTCTGGTTTGACAGTCCTCGGTGGAACCGTCCAACCCATGCCAGCATGGAAAGCAGACATTAAACAATGATGATGATGATGATGATGATGATGATGATATTCCACCCATCCCTGCTAGATGTAGGGTTTGCTGACCCCTGCTACTTTGTCGAACTCTTGACCGTATCAGATTTTATATTTTGGAGATTTCCCCACTCCGACAGGAGGTTGAGTTCCACTCAGTTACATTGATGTTATTGGAAAAGACACAGAACAAGAAACACAGTGAAAGGGGGGGAGGCAGACAGAGATTATTGGTGTGGCATTGTTTAAATGTGTCATGATTGTGGCAGCTTGGAGGAGGAAAAGAGTGAAAGGAAGACAGACATCACTGTCTTCAAATCTGCTGAGTCAGAACTGACTCAGGGTTAAATAAGAACAATAAAATCAGCAGCCAAACTACAAAGAAGTCCTTCAGTGTTACCAATTCTTGTAGAGTTGGTTTTCGATACAACAACAACAACAAACAAAACATTCTTAGCGTCAAATGTTACAATGGAATATTTCAGAAGCAAGAATTTGGTGATGGGAAATGGTATAATGAAAGGATAAAGCACAACAAAATATAATGAACAGCATTAAAGGTAGCATGAAGAAAGGTACCCAGGACATGCTGTGAAGTGGTTGGCATTAGGAATGGCATCCAGCCATAGAAACCATGCCAAAGCAGACACTGGGGTTCAATAAACCCTTGTGGCTCATTGGAGCCAGTCAAAATGTTGCACCCATTACAAAATGGAACAAGGGCTGTAAATGAGGATCATTTCTATTTCTTTTCTTTATTGTGGAATATCACTTTGGTAAATTCCAAGAAAATCAACATCAAACAACTAACAACAAAAACATCAACCAACCTTCAGAATTTCTGTGTCTTGAGGATAAACCACAAAGTAAACATCTTTGATCCGGTTTGAATTTTGATTTGAGTAGCTTTTCACTGCTTCATACATAGTTTTGGGTAGGTTTACAATGGGGTACTTCAATATCCCAGCACCTAATATAGGAAATGCAAGGCTTTTTGCACCCAATTTCTCAGCTTTTTCCAGACAAATGGTTATTATTTGAGTCAAGTTTGCCAGAATCTAAAAGAAAATAAGTGTCTAGTAAATGGTAATAGACATTTTATTAAATTATTTTCTTATTACAGGAAGAAATCATTAAGTTGTAATAAATATATTCTCCCCTCACAACTGTAATTCCTATCACTCTTTAGTCCTGCAAGGGACAAGGCAACCTCACTCATGTTGCTGCTACAATAAAACAGACCCAATCCACCGTGTAAAATGGTTGTTGAATGAAGAGAGAGAATGCAGACCCAAGAGGAGTCTTTAGTGTTGTTGAGGACATGACAACCTCTCTAGTGCTCGTGCCATGACAGAGAAAAACTCACCAATACAGAGAGTAAAACAGAGAAATATGTTTTAATATAGTCTTATTTATCAGTCACATAACTGTTGTTAGGCCATGAGGCTTTTTTCCTTCTATTTATATATAAAAGTGTCCTGTTCATCGATATCTTCTGCTTCCTTCCAATGATAACTTGGAAGAACAAATATTAAACAGGATGCTGTCATTTGCTTTGTGATTCTCACACAACATGCATAAGGTTCTCTTCAAACATTAACTGTTTCAATAAATCAATATCATATGATTGATACTTACTGAATGAGAAGAATTTTCATCCCAGTCAGGTAATGCCAGATGAAATACATTGTCACATTTGAGGTTGTATCCTTTAGTGATGGCTATTTCAGATGTAGAAATACCTTGAGGATATTTCTGGTTACATTCACTTTGTATCTGGGCACCAGCAACATTGAGAATAGATTTGGAGATAGACCCTTTGTGAAGCTGGAGCTGTTTATTGGTGCTGTTAACGATGACATCAACCTAAAAAAGTAATTTATGTTAAACAGCTAAGGAACATTCCGTGGAGAGAAGAGAGATACATTGTTGCAGTTGATATTGTTGTTAAGAAAGGCTCTACAGAATGGCTGTAGTAAGTTTGAGGTTGTTAAAGTTAGCAAAAGATGTACTCAAGATATCAGATGTGAAGGAAATAAAATGTTTGAGTTTGACTGAGAAAATGTTTTAATTAACTTTAATGATTCCTCATTTGGAAATGAAATAACAATTAAATATAAATAAGTTACATGAATCAATTTACTCACAGATGCATTAGAAATTGAATCAGTCTTTAGTTTTATTTTAATGCCAGCATTTTCTCTGGATGTCACATTAGTTCTGGGTGTCATAGAGGATGATTCCTGTTGTGAGCCAGGAAGGGATGCATTTGACGATACGGTGTCTGAAAATAAACAAATATCAGTGTGTGTATAGATACACACACACACATACACACACATATGCATACCAACATCATTATTACCCCCCATCATGATATAACGTCCACCACTCCCAAACAGTTGAAGGAATCTGGAGTAGAGGTAGACCCAGGAAGACATGGGATGAGGTAGTCAAGTATGACCTTCGAGCGCTGGGCCTCACAGAGGCAATGACGAAGGACCGAGATCTCTGGAGATACGCTGTGACTGCAAAGACCCGGGCTGCTTCCTGCACCAGTTTCGTATAGCCCCAGCCCATCCAAAGTACCTTGGATTGCAGAACATCCTGCTGTGCTTACCTTTGCTCATAGAGTGACCTGCTGTGCTTGAGGAGACCTATTGAGTCAAGTACATCAATATCAATATCAAAACAAATATCAAATGGAAATTGTAGTTACAACACCGGTGCCGGCGGCACGTAAAAATCACCATCCGAACGTGGCCGATGCCAGCACTGCCTTGACTGGCTTCTGTGCCGGTGGCACATGACCTGCTGTGCTTGAGGAAACTTATTGAGTCCAGTACATCAACATCAAAATAAATATCAAATGGAAATTGTAGTTGTGGTCCCTCTACAGGTGGCACGTAAAAAGCACCCACTACACTCTCAGAGTGGTTGGCATTAGGAAGGGCATCCAGCTGTAGAAACACTGCCAGATCAGATTGGAGCCTGGTGCAGCCTCCTGGCTTCTCAGATCCCGGTCAAATTGTCCAACCCATGCCAGCATGGAAAACGGACGTTAAACGATGATGATGATGATGATGATTCCCTCCAGGCCCAAGTGGAACAAAATGATATATAAAGACACATCCGTCATAGCAAAAGTCATGCCCCAAAACTGTTATATATATTCCTGTCCATGCTGGGCCCTACACCTACATCTGTCCCTATGAAGCATCCCCTTAACCACATCTCATCTTCCTAACACCCATCCCTCCATTACTCTTCTAACTACGGTCCTACTTTGCTGCTGTAACCATTTGACAGCAGAATCTTCACATATTCATCACCACCACCACCACCCTTTCGTTAATACCAGTCGCCTCACTTGCATCATCATCTCCATCCATACAACCTTCCATCGATCATCCCTTTCTGTCCCTTCCCTAATCTTTCCCACCCACCCCTCTTAGCTACACCTTACTCTGCCAGGCTTCATGGTTAACACTTCTCCTATCTGCAATCATTCTCAACACCCTCTCACAGTCATTGCTAATACTCCCTCCAATTTTCTGGCCCCACTCACTACAGCCACCCCCATGTATCTCTGACTCCCATCTCTTTCACACTTCATCATCTTTGCTTTCCCTCTGCTGTCAGATCCTGGTCATCATCTCTCTACCTCCTCATCCATCAACAGATTGATGGTTCTGCTGCTCTCCACCCTTCCTATGCTGCTTCTTGTCACCTCCTCCTAACCGAGCCCCGTCAGTCTATCAACTCCACCTGAAACCATTGTTCCTCACTCCATACATCCACCTCTAGCCCCATCTCTAACCTCTTCCCTTCTCATCTCACACTCTGATGCCATTACCCTCCCATTCCTTCTTTCCTCATCCACAGTCTCCCTTATACTCCCCTTCTTGTAACTTGGGACTATGCTCTGGCACCCAATTACCACCATCTTTCTCCCTTCCAGATACTGTCATGCACCCTTGCATAAATATAAGGACGCCATGAGCCTCGTCTATATCCAGACAACTGTGCTTGACCCTCTGTCAAACTTTAGGCTTTCTACCCCAGGCATCAAGCCAACTCCCTCCCCACCAGTTCCATCGGGGAGTTTTTATCCTTTTCGATTCTTTGCTTTGTCTTGCAAGTTACTTGGTGACCTCACCAGTGCTGGTGCCATGAGAAAAGCAGCTTCCAGTCCTCACTGTAAAATGGTTGGCATTATGAAGGGCAGCCAGCCATCCACACTCAGCCAGCTAGTCACACTCAGCCAGCCAGCCGCACTCAGCCAGCCAGCTGAGTGTGGAACCTAACACAGATCTAGAGATCACCAGATCTTGTTAAACTGTGTAACCCATGCCAGATCAAAGATGGACATTAAATAATGATGATGATGCTATAGAAATAAGTGTAAGATGCCATCGACTAGGAAAACAGGCATTCGTACATTTGTTTATAGAGTAGGTAATTTACCACCAAAACTATACAGTATTATAAATCCATTTCAGCCATTCTTACAAATCAGTTTTGCACAGGATAACATCTAACACTGTGCTCATCAGAGTGGCCAGTATGGAAGTAGGGCAATGGGTTTCTGACAGCAAGTGCCACATCTCTAATTGCAAAAGACAATTAGAGAGGAGGATTCCATCATTGGTTATGCCACTTGTCCAAAATCTCTGAGTGAGGAGTAACTGCCAGCAAAGTGGAATTTGGGTTTTAATTAAGCATCTGGGTGGTGAGAGTTCTTAAATATAAGTTCTCTTTTTGGCAAGGCACAGACTTCACCTTCTGCTACCATTGAAGTAAAGATTACTTTCCTTTGGCAATCATAACATGCGTAGCCATGTAGGTGGCATTTTTCTCTCATAGACCTTAAAGGAGGTCTTGGGATTGTTATATATGGTTCTGAATGGACCTTTTAGTCATGTTCACATATTTCCACATGTTCTTCTATTTGCTGAAGTAACATTCAAATGATACTGAACGGAAATAAATACAAGTTTTCACTGTATAATCTGCTCAATATTAATACAAAGACAGTTCATAATTACTGGGAAAATATTTAAACAGAAAAAAAAAATGAAAATGTTTTCTCACAAAACTGACTGATACAGGTTTGAGAAGCACTTTAGGTTGTTCTAAGCAGAAAAAGAAAAGTGAGAACATCTGTGTAGTATCAGAGGTCATTCTGTTTAAAAATGCAGTTTTAATAATGCCCAACAGGGTTTCTGAAAACCATTTGACCAGACTATTTGGTGGGAAGATTCCATTGCCCTTGGTTATAAGAGAGATAAATGCTATCAGATCATTGATGTAGCCATACCAAATGACATGAATGTTGTGAGTAATGTGGTTGGAAATATCCCCAAGTACTCCGAACTGAAAGTGGAAATGGCAAGAGTGTATGGAATGCGAGAGGGTAACGTGAAAGTGATACCAGTGGTGATCAGAATGCTGGGTTCAATCCCATTGAAACTTCAAAACTTCTTAAGGCAACTGGAAATCCCTTGCAAGATTGATGTCTTACAAAAAGCAGCCTATCTGGGCACAGCGCACATCTTAAGGAAAGTATTATCCGTCTGAGGTCCTTGTTGTGACTTGACAGATGACTAAAGACTCCAGTGCATTTTTACCTACACTGTATTACGAAGGAATAATAATAATAATAATAATAATAATAATAATGATATAATATCAGTTTTACAGTTGCATGGTACCTTACATTTGTTCTTTCCAAAAGGCCAGAAATTTCTCCAAAATCCGTGCGAACCTTGTATAAAAGAAAAGAAAAATAGAACATAATAATGATGATGATGATGTTGATGATTTCATTTATTTTCCCACAAGGGCAAAAGTTGAGGGAGACAATACAAAGACAGACATAAAGTGTGGGGGGTTTACATGTAATAATGAAATAATAATAATAATAATAATAATAATAATAATAATAATAATAATAATAATAATGCTAAAACAGTGCCCCAATGCAATACTAGACAGTGGCTCTCATGGCTTCTGATCTTAACTGATTGAAAGTGTTATCATGTACAGTGTTTTGTTTTGGTATAAAAGATGGGCTGCAGCAAATATTCTGCTCAACATCACAGATTTATTTGTCAGTTGTTTGACGTTAACCATTTGAGCATGTCCCTTAGGGGCTGACGATATGTGCATCTCTGATCACGAGTAGAAGTAGTGGGGGAGCATTATAGCCATGTGTTGAGAAGAATTCCTTGGGGTTTGAATTATTCACGTCTGGAAACATGGGTGTTTCATTCAATATCCTTAAACAACCCTTATTCGGGGACCTTTGGAGTGGGATGGGTTACTCGACCAGAAGAAAATTCTAACTGGGCCCTACCTGCAAGGTCATGCACTGTTTATCTTGTTATGAGATCACCATGTTGCACACATGTGGTTGTGATACATGTACCTGGTGTACTCTAATCAGACGGGTAGTCATAACGGATATACTGGGCTTCATTTATTTTACCTTGGTGTCATTTGATGGCATGCACTGCTCTCTCAATAATAATAATTCATGCTTTATTCAACACTGAATGTTAATATAAAGGTTTGGGAATGGCACAGACCAATATAACACAAAAGGGATGTTATTTGATTGGGTATAAAAGTGATACCACTAAAAATTATAAAATATAAATCCCCAAAAGAGAGAGGCTTCCAATGGTTGCTCATGAAACACCACAAAAAAACTATGATCACCTAGACTGCTAAGGTAAGTGCCCTCTCCCCTTCAGCTACCCTCGATCTAGAAGGCATAGCCGTAGTGTAGGCTGATTCACTCAGGTCATTTGCCCTACATTCACTCACTTCTTAACAAAATCACTGGAATGCAGTACTTCCTTCTCTATCCTCACTTTCTTTCCAAGTGAAACTTGAACAAATTGATGAGAGCTTGGCTGAAAAGGAAAATTTCAATCTTCAAGCCCTTTCAACTTAGTCCACCACACAACTTCTTTTGCACCAGACAAAGAAACACAGCCTGCCCTCCCAGTTAAAGGAAAGCAGTGGGATGATCTTTACGAAGGAAAGAATGGTTGGGAAGTGAATGAGAGTGTGCAGAAAAGATTTGTCACTTTGTGCACACCTCAGGCAAGCCCAGCTACAGCACTTCCTTGCCAGTAGAGTTTATACTGAACTGGCAATGCCCTTCAGTAGCACTGTCAGGGCAAGGTTTTCTGGAAGCTATCCATGGCCCCAGCTCGAAAATCCTCTGCTACAGACCAAAATCTCCCCAAGTATATTGTCACGCTTGTTCGCCATTAACCCTCTATAGAATACCTGAATGGAACTTCACCTGACTATATTGGCCAACTGACAGAGGACTGTGAGTGCCTGAAGACACTCTAGGTGCCAAATGTCCTACTTTGGTCTGTGCTTGATTCAGGGCTGCAGCTCAAAAGAGACAAGCTGTAGGAAATCATGTCTGTTAAATGGTGACCACGCATGTTCACCATCTATGAAGCACTGGAGATGTCACAGCCTCAGTGCATATCTGTGCATCAGCAGCCATGGCATACCCAGCTCTACATTCAGTGGGTATTGACAGCAAATGGAGTGCCTGACAAGTAAAATGTGTCCCTTTCACAGAAAGTGGGTTCATTTGCTCCAGTTTGGTCAGATTTGAACTGTGGCAGGGCATGATGGTCAGGCGATATGATATGACAGATGCAATGTCTGAGCAGGTTTGCAAGCCTTTTACCCCACCCCACCCCTTTTTCTCTCTTGTAGCCCCACACAGTCCAAACACGGATCTAAGACGGTACTTCATTCACCCACTAACACTAAAGGGCAGGGTGCTCAAAGGAAAGCCTCCGGACGTCTGAAGCAGACTGGATGTCCTGTTCCTGCAGAGCATAAACAGTCACCAGTCTGAAGGGACCCCCATCACTATTGTCCAGCATCACCAACTTCCCTCCTGGGGCGTATCTGGATCAACACCACTGTTCCACCACCCATCCCTCGTTGGAATGGAGATAAATATACGTTGCATCCATCAAAAATGGACATGAAAGCTTTAGTTGGTCAGAGAATCTGGTTTTACTGATGGCCACTACATTGACACTTAGTGACATGAGGTCATTGAGTAGACGGCCCTTGTTGCCAAGGCAACCCCAGGCCACTCCCATTTATACTGCTGACTCTGAGTAGGGTTAGATCAAAGTATAGAAACGAGGAATTGACTTAGTTGGTGAGGAGGGGATGGATGTTCCATCTCCATGGATATATGTGGATGTTTCCACAAGCAGTTCTTTACATATTCGTCTCAATTTATGACTCTCTGGAAAGCCCCCCAACCCGACCCACCTCAGGATATTTTGTTTTGATGGTATTATATGTAGGTCGTGATGTCTGTATGACTTCAATATGTGTCTCTGGCTTGTTTCTCGGTGACATCAGGGTTGGTGTGTGTTGTGTGTGATTTCTATGGTTATATATGTGGATGCATTAGCTTTTTTGTTTTACTTTGTTGGTGTTTGTTGCTTTGTGGGGTAGTTCACATCTCTTGTTTGTTATTAACAGAAAGCTTTGGGATGGTTTGTATCCTTGCACAGCTGACATCTTGGTTTTCTACCCTCAATAGCCACATAAAGCTTTGTGCCATCCTGTAGACTAAAACACTTTGCTCGTCTGCCTGTATTAGTAGCACCATCCCCTGTTCTGTTTATGTCTGGTAGGATGTTGAAAGTTCTTCGACCAAGATAGATGGGAATAATGATTAGTTTCTCAGTTTTTAGGGTAGCTGCCGAGTGATTTTTTGGTTTCCTCCTTTGAGATGAACCTCACTTTGACAGTCCCATATTTCTTTCCCTTGGCTACATAAGTTTTGCTTTTCCAAACTGGTTTTAAGCATTTCTCTATATGCTACTGTGTTGCCTGCTCCACTTTCCTACTTTTGGCTCCAGTTGTTTCATATAGAACTGTCCACAAATGAATTTTTGGGGTCCAGTTCTATGAATGTTTAATACCATTTTTCTGCTACATTTTGCACTCTTGAATTCATTTCCATTGATAAAAATGTCTTCACTTCATTCTCTGGTCACTCTTGCAAAGTTGAAATTGTTACGACAAGATTTGCATGTCTCATTCTTGCTCATTTTCTCTCTTTCTCTCTCTCTCCTCTTGTTTTTCCTCTGCCTAGGTAATCAAATACCTCCTTCACACCAATTTCTGGCCTCTTTCGCGTACCTCTTTCTCTGTCCCTCGGTAACCATGTCTCTCCTCTATAGCAAGACATCGCTCTCTGCTTCTTTATTTCTCTGTCACACTCTAACATTTCATCATCTACTACTGGATCACCTCCTCCAATGCCCTCTCTGTTATGGCAAGACCCCTGTTTCTGTCTCTCTGTCACACCCTAACCTTTCATCATCTGACACAAGCTCTCCTCATCAAATGCCTTGCCCCTCTCATAATTCATTATCTTGGTGACCCTGCCAGCACTGGTGCCATGTAAAAAGCATCCACTGCACACTGTGAAATGGCTTGCATTTGGAAGGGCATCTAGCTGCAAAAATAATGCCAAAACTAACTTTGTTGTGCTAGTTCCACGTAAAATGTACTGAGTCCACTCTGCTGAGTGGTTGGTGTTAGGAAGTGCATCCAGCTGTAAAATTCCTGCCAAAACAGACACAGTAGCGAAGGGTAGTTATTTTCCACCTTGCCGGCTCCTGTCAACTGTCCAATCCATGCATGCTTAGAAAACAGATGTTAAACGATGATGCATGGCAGCTGTTTTCTTGCTGTTGTTGTCACGTTTTCTCATTAATTTCTTTTGTTCCTGTGATGGTGAAATGGGATGACAGAAGCAAGGCAAAATCGCTTTCCTAGGCCTCACATGCACTATTGTTGATGTTGTTGTTGCTTTTAAGACTTGGCTGTTCTCTCTTCTGGGGGACCAGCTCTTCTTTTCAGTGGATGAACAATTCTCGTTCCCCACCCTTGTTTTTTAGCCCAAACAATTACCAGAATGGCGCCTAAAGGCTACAGATGTGGGAAAACTAACCAGCTCCCCAAGGTCCTGGCTGGTTTAATGGAGTAATGATAACAAATGTACGATGTGTAACAATATGAATAACAACTAAACTTATGGAGCAATGTGCAATATGGGTCGATAACAACAACGATGATTACAAATTTTGGCAAAAGTCCAGAAATTTGGGGGAATGAAATAAGTCAATTACATTGACCCCAGTGTGTCACTGGTACTTAATTTATTGATCCCAATAGGATGAGGGGTGAAGTTGACCTCAGTGGAATTTGAACTCAGAACGTAAAGCACTTTCCCCAACATGTTAACAATTCTGCCAGGTCACTGCTGTAATATTGATGATGATGATGATGATGATGATGATGATGATGATGATTATGATGATGACGACGACGACGACGACGACCATAAACCCGAAGGCATCATCACAAATGATAATGAAAAAATCCTGTGGGAGTTTATGATTCAGTGCGACCATGAGACAGAATAGGAATCCAGACAGTCTTAATCGAGAAAGAAAGCAAACGGTGCTGACAACAAGGTATGCGATAAGGAAGAAAGAAAAGTCGAGAGATATGACAGGTTAGCTTGGGAGGTTAAGCAGTAGTGGTGGATGAAAAAGGTGGTAATGGTACTAATAATTGTTGGAGCCCTGGGAAAAGTGATTAAAAATCTCAAGAAGTACACGGAACAAATAGGGGCTGCAATAAGGGTGGAGCACTTGCAGAAAACAGCACTGCTTGGACCCACTCGAATACTCTGGAAGGTGCTCGAAAAACAAGGGGTGTTACCTCAGTTCACTGGTAGTGAACAGCTGACACCGTAGTACATCTCCAGCGTTAGAAGCTGTGTAATGACAATAATAATAATAATGATAATGATAATAATAATAG
>NW_021834235.1:0-32500 GCF_006345805.1 Octopus sinensis
TCAATGCTATCTTTTGAATTTGTACATTTGTTAATACAAGCAAAAATTGGCTTGGTTCTTTCTGAAAGGAATGTCAAGGAGAGTATACAGTTATGTTTAAGACGTTGTTTACCAACAGGAGGAGAATTAGCTGTAATATGGAATTAGTTAAACAGCATTACAGCAGTCATTAAACATACATATAACCTACTACAAAAACAAATATAGTTAGGATTATTGCTGTTACTGTTATGAACGTATTTGTGTTTGGTGGTGTAATAGGTAAGTGAAACCAGGCACAACAAATGTCTTATTTGTTATTATTTATTCATTTTGATAAGTGATTTTCAATGGAACACTTGCAAAGATTAAAAAGAAGATTTGAAAATATTTTTGATATTATTTTTCCCCCTCGTTACACATGTTTATTTGCTAATAGGGCTTACAAAATCGTACATGCAAGAGACGTCTTACATGTTTCTCCTACATGTACGATTTTGTAACTCATATTAGCAAATGAAAAATATCTGATGATAAATAAATAATACCAGAAATGCTTTCCAATCTCCTGTTTTGATTTGATTTGAAAATTCTCTGCAAAACATATTTTCCAGAATGTTCAACTCTTATGCATGCCTCATACAAATATAACATATACATACAACTTTGGAGTACTGGAATAAGCAGTGCTTCAAGAGGACACAGCACATATATATATGGAGGTACGTGGCTAAGTGGTTAGGGTGTTGGACTCATTGATCGTAAGACTGTGGTTTCGATTCTTGGACCGGGCGAAGAGTCTGTGTTCTTGAGCAAAACACTTCCTTTCACGTTGGTCCAGTCCACCCAACTGGCAAAAATGAGTCATCCTGCGAGGGACTGGCATCTCATCCAGGTGGGGAATTTATAAATCATTGAATCCGGGAAACCGGCCCTCATGAACCTGTTATGGCTCAAAAACGAGACATTTATATATATATATATATCCAAATAAGCCACAAGGATATCCAGAGGTAATGCAACACGATCGTTTCAAGCAACTCCATTTAATTGAAGAATACAACCATTACATCAATTTAAATGCAGAGCAATCCTCATTTGTATAAAGACATAGAATTTAATTAAATTAAAACAGATGGATACATTAATATAATTGTACCTAAAATCTCTAAAAAGGTAAGAGGGAAGACAAAGAACACGCTGCCTTCACTTCAGCTTAGAAGCTATAATGGTTGCGTTGTTCAATTAAATGGAGTTGCTTGAAACGATCGTACTGATGCTTCAACTTAAGTACCATATCATCTGATCTAAATATATATATATATATTTATATATATATAGATATATATATATATATATATATATATATATTAGATATAATGAGGTAACAAAACCAAGGGTGTGAGGAGCTTTCAAGACATTTATAATGAAATAGTCTTACAGTTGTTTCTGGGATATTATGGATATGCTTTCATCAGAGACGGTGTGAGAAAATATTTGAGTGGGAATTATACGGAAAGGAGGAGATAGGGAATATAGAGGGATATAAGAGAATGGAAGTGGAAATAAGATATAAATTTGCAGTTCCTTTATTCGAGGTAAATGGTGTATAGAAGTGGTAAAAAAGTTTCTTGTAAATGGTAAGTCCCAATATATATATATATATATCTGTGTGTGTGTGTGTGTATGTGTGTGCGTGTGTGTGTGTGTATGTGTGTGTGTGTGTATGTGTGTTTGTTTGTGTGTGTGTGTGTGTGTGTGTTGCGTGTGTTTATGTGTGTGTATGTATTTGTGTGTGTTGTGTGTGTGTGTGTGTGTTTGTGTGGTGTGTGTGTGTGTGTGTGTGTGTGTGTGTGTGTGTGTGTGTGTGTGTGTGTGTGTGTTTGCGCGTAATGCAGAAGTTCAAATCACGCCAAATCAACTTTGGCTTTCATCATTTTGGGGAAATCGAAACAATTTAGTACAAGTACCTTTCGGGGAAGTCAAAACACCTTTTACTTGTGTTACTTAAAGTATAAATTTCTAAAATGCCATTGAAAAATAAAGCAATGGAGTCGAGAGCATCGATTAAACACTTCTCAAAACTGCGAGCCTTGTCCGCAAATTAGAAGACATTATTATTTCTTGCAATACGAAAGTGCTGAGCTGGTAAATTCCTTAACACACCAAACGATGTGTTCTGCCACATTTCGCTCGTCTTTATGTCCTCAGTTCGAATTCCGCCAAAGTCGGCTTTGCTTTCATCCTTTCGGTGACGATAAAATAAGTAGCCCTCGATCAGTGGGGATTGATGTAATCGACTGCCCTCCTCTCCCAAAATCTCAGGCCTTCTGCCTATAACAGAAAGTATTATTTCTTCCAGTATCTCGTTCTCTTTTAGTCGTTTTCATGAGTCCGGTCAGCAAATTCTGGGAGTTCTTTCGTTTTTTCCATGCTACTAAATCATAGAGAAAGGCAAAATGTTCATTTTTCAATTATTCTCCAACTGGAAATCCTGAAGCTTCTAGATTATTCCTGAAGATTAAATTATTTATCTCGTATTCTTTTTAACCCAATGTAACATACGTAAATAAGTTATCGAAGTAAACCAAGCACAAAACGCCGCCCCGACATTAATTCGTCTTGTTTTACTGCCAATGATTCAAATAAATTGAAATACAACGGTTTAAGATGATGAAAATGTTGTAACTGAAGCCTATTAAATTCAATTTCGTTTACTCAAATGTAAGAGATACGTAAGTTACTTTCCTCTCATGTGTTGAAAAGAAAGAGAGATGTAGTTTTATCTTTAATCAAAATTGTTTCTGAAGTGTCAAAGAATAAACTGTGTGGTAGAGAAAGAACACCATCAATGTACTTCTACATTCACGTTTTTCATGTTGATATACTGACGAGAGAAAATAGGTGCATTTCTACACGAGATATCATTAAAGTTGTAAAGGTTTTAACGCTTACGCTGAGTTATGGGAATGAGGTGCAGTGACTAAGACTGAACGATGATACTAGAGTTCGACATAAACACTCCGAGTTTAATCATTTTGATACATGGGAAACCCGTGCAGACGTTTGATAAAATTGAAGTGGAGAAGAAAACATTTGGTATGGAATTACCAATCTGAGAAACTTATTATTCAGGTGTATTATTCAGGTAGTTATACACCTGACACAAACTATTTCAAGGCTTATATATATATATATATTATATATATATATATATTGCAATATAATAATATATATATATATATATTATTAGTATATATATATATATAATATATATATATAAGTTCAGCAAAATTTAGATTAAGATGAATATGGTACTTAAGTTAAAGGCACCAGAATTTGGTATGGTATTATCCATATAAATCAAATTATAATCACAATAAGCAGCAAGGATATCCAAGGTAGAGTAGTACAATTGTTTCATGCTATTTCATTTATTAAACCTTACAGGGTTTAATAAAATGAAGTAGCATGAAACAATTTTACTACTCTACCTTGGATATCTTGCTGCTTATTTTGATTATATATATATATATATATATATATAGATATATATACTATATGTGTCTGTATCCGTGTGCATATATATATATATATATATATATTATACTTTAGCAAGAATGGTATTATTGACAGTAACTTCGAAGTTGTTGGCCAGTTAAGCCATCATCGGACTGTCCGACAATGGCTTAGCTGGCCGAAATTTCGAAGTCACTTTCAATACAATTCTTGATAAAGAATAAACTAAATTGTGTTCTACCAAGTATATTGAGTAATTCTTCATTTCAATGTAAAATTGTGTTTATTATAACATAAAAACAAACATGCTGTAAATAACTGTTAAATAAAATTATGGCTGTGAAAAGGCTCTTTCTCCTCACTATTGAATGTGTGTGTGTGCGAGTATATATATATATGTATATATATATATATATATATATATATATATATATATATATATATACATATATATACATATATATATTATATATACATATACATACACACACCGTATGTATGTATGTATGTATGTATTATATTGTATGTATGTATGTATGTATTGACCTCTGACCTTGTCTCATACGAGCTTCAGCGGAACCGCAACTGTAACCTGGTCGCTGTTGCTGCGACGAAAATTTTAACACCAGTCTATCAAAGTTTGTGCGTGTGTATTTTTTTTTTAATAGCTGACATATGTCTTCCATGCTGCAATCGGTTTAGTTTCTTGAACACTCCGTCCTATGTCAGGTCAAATGATTGGCAAGTCCACATCCGAAATGCCATGTATTTCAAGGAAAGAACAAAAGGAAATGGTCCGTACATTTCTTGGCAATGGAATGACACCAGCCACAAAACCATTTGATGGATTACAAGATATCAGCAAAATAAAATAACGAAAAAATATACTAAGACTATGAGTTGAATTTTAGTATTCAGAAAAGAAAATCTGAAAACTTATGTTTGTTTCATGATCAATGTGCAGTGTTTTTTTTTCAAAAACATCATTCTTTCGGGCTGTACTCTGCTTCTTTTCCTTTCTTGTAGTGTTCCAGTTACTTCATCAGAAGAGCAACGGTTTGAAACTGCACACCTTCTAATTGTTCTGTTCCCTTTGTGTTTTGTTTATGACTTCGGATATGAAATTATATTTTTTTGTTGCATTCATGTTTAGTTTTAAAGAAGCAACGCAAAGCTATAAATGCAAATGTAAACAACTTTTAATATCCTACCTTAATATTTCAGCATGAAGAACATTCCAGGCTCAGTTGTTCACATTTACTTACATAGAAATCTTTCATTTTCAATGAACATTGTCAATACATGACATTAGGAAAATGTCATGACCCAAATGTTTACGGCAGCAGACATTCAAAGCATCGTTCGTCATCGCACGTAAATTGGGTTAATTACTATATATGGGGTACAATTTTTATATATTTGACCTTGAGGAGCAAAAAATTAGTCATAAAAAGTACATGGGTTGGTATCAAAGAAGCTGGGTAACTAAGTATATTCTAATTAGATTTCACGTCGAGTTAAAGCACTCGGGTTATTCTTCGGTTCTTATATTATGGCAGATAATAAAAAAATGGATTTATTCTTTCAAAATTACGAAAATTTGTCACAAGAGGGTTTGGAGAGAAGTAAGAGGAGGAGGAAGAAGAAGAAGAGGAGGAAGGGGAGAGGTGCCGAAGCGGTGTACTGTCTAGTGAATCCCTTCAAGTAAATTCAGATAATTTAATAATTGTTTTAACGAATGGATAATGAAAAGTAATTAAACTCCAGTGGGATATGAATTACAGGATGTGCCAAAGCATTCTACCAAAGTATGCTAGTGAATGTTATTGATGATGATGATGATGATGATGATGATGATGATGATACTGATGCTTAGTCTGTGCAGACAACTGGACATACCAAGTCAATAATACTAAATCAATATTTGTTTTCTTTTCCGCATCGAATTATTGATAACTTGTTTCTCTTGGATAAAGCGAAATTTGTCACTGGAAACTGTCCTGTCGCTGGACAGGACAATACCTTGAATCCGTGTGTGTGTGTGTATGTACACACACACACACACATATATTTATATATATATATATATAATATATATATATATATAGGCGCAGGCATGGGGGTGTGGTAAGTGGGTTTGGTTCCCATCCATATCGTTCCGAGTTCAGTCCCACTGCGTGGCATCTTGGTCAAGTGGCTTCCACAGCCTCGGGTCGACCAAAGCCTTGTAAATAGATTTGGTAGACGGGAACTGAAAGAGGACCGTCGTATATATATATATATATAATATATATATATATATATATATATATATATAATATATATATATATACATACATATATGGATGTATGTATGCATGTATGTTTGTGTGTGTGAGTGTGTCCAACATTGCTTAACAACGTGTGTCACTATTTCTGCTTGAGCAACCCTCACTATGTTCACTTCAGGCAAAACTTTTAGTCTTAGTACATAGGCTGTTGTTCTTTGTCATTTGAATATCCTCAATATCCCTCGGCTGATGACTTAGAAAGGGTATAACGAGAGGGCCTAATTATTGTGCTCTGTTGTTTGTGCTTCCTGAAGGGAAATCAATGATTTATAACCTTCTTCAGAGTCAGAGGAATTCAATTCCTTTCTAAACCATTCACGACAAGGAACTTCACAGAATTGGAGGGAATGTATGTTTGCATATTTTCCAAACGACATTCGCAAACAAACTGATATTAAATACTGGATAATATAAATCACCCTGTATCTCAAATTCTTCTGAAGAGCTATAATCCTCATATTTACTTCAATTTGGTAGAGGACTGCCATCGCATTAAATTATGTAACCGTAGTATAGAATTGCAAATACTTAGCAGTTACTCTGTACCTTCGGGTGGGTCTCTTCTCTAGCGAGATTTCATAACTACACAAAAACACACATGGAAAGACAGAAAAGGATTTACTAAAGATTTCTTCCTATAAATTCTTCTGTTCAAAGAAATTGGAGGAAGCATGTTGACGTATATGTAACTTGTAGTAATATAAGAAAACTATAAAGGTTTGCTGAGATGGACGTTAATAAACACAGATGTACGTTAATGGAGACTGAAATTGCTGAAAAAGCAAGTGTCCGTTCAAAGCAATTAATATATGGTTGTATTAAAGATAGATTGGACCGGAAGTTTAGCATTTAACGAAATATAAGGTCACGTGTTACTGAAATATAGAACCTATAACTGTTGCTCTTTGATATTTTCAACTATATGCCAAAAGAAATTAAATGTGCTTCAGGAGCAAATCTGGTTATGAATCATTATTTCTTAATCTAAAGAACTCTGTATTTGCTTCCATTTCCTCTTAGCATTAAATCCTTGTTGAAACTGTCTTTCCGCACATATGTTCTTGTATATATTTCCTTCCAACTATATTTCCATGCGACTATTTTCAACTGTCACTTTATTATTAACTAGCAGTATCGCCCGGCGTTGCTCAGGTTTGTAAGGGAAATAACTATAAAGCATTTTTAGAGAGTTATAGCCAAAAAATAGCAAAAAAATGGAAAAAAATGATGGTAAATTTTTTTTTGAGATTTAAAAAAGGTGGAGTTGCGTCCCCTAGACAGTTTGTGGTTTGTGTTTCTCATTGTCGACCCCATGTCGAATTTATCGATTTTTTTCAGAACTGGGGGAACTTTTCAAAATTTTCGCTGCGTTAGTTTTGAATTATGACATTGGGCTATGTGTGTGTCAAGTTTCATCAGAATCGGTTGAAAGCCGTGGTCAGGGTGAGGGTACAAGCAAACAGACACACAGAAACACGCACAGACAAACTGCCGTTTATATAGAGAGAGATTACAAGGCGGTGAGCTGGCAGAAACGTTAGCACGCCGGGCGAAATGCGTAGCCGTATTTCGTCTGCCGCTACGTTCTGAGTTCAAATTCAGCCGAGGTCGACTTTGCCTTTCATCCTTTCGGGGTCGATTAAATAAGTACCAGTTACGCACTGGGGCCGATATAATCGACTTAATCCGTTTGTCTGTCCTTGTTTGTCCTCTCTGTGTTTAGCCCCTTGTGGGTAGTAAAGAAATAGGTATTTCGTCTGCCGCTACGTTCTGAGTTCAAATTCAGCCGAGGTCGACTTTGCCTTTCATCCTTTCGGAGTCGATTAAATAAGTACCAGTTACCCACTGGGGTCGATATAATCGACTTAATCCGTTTGTCTGTCCTTGTTTGTCCTCTCTATGTTTAGCCCCTTGTGGATAATAAAGAAATAGATATTTCGTCCGCCTTTACGTTCTGAGATCAAATTTCGCTAAGGTCCGCCTTGCCTTTCATTCTTTCGGGGGTCGATAAAATAAATACCAGTAGAGCACTTGGAGGGGGGGTCGATGTAATCGATTTAGTCTCTTGTATCAACATTTAAAACCAATTCATTATAAATCATAAGGCAGCGAGCTGGTCGAATCGTTAGCATGTCAGGCAAATTGCTTAGCAGCATTTCGTCCGTTTTCACGTTCTGAGTTCGAACTCCGCCGATATCGATTTTGCCTTTCATCTTTTTGGGATCGATAAAATAAGTACCAGTTGAGCACTGCAGTCTTTGAATAGGCTTATTCATTCGCCGAAGTTGGGGGCCCTGTCCCAAAATTTGAAACCAACATATTATTAATCATTGACTTTGTTGGCATGACAATGAATTCCGTCCACTAGCATAGTTCTGGTTTAGGTGAATGAGTTTAAACCTTTGTAACAATAACATCTTAGCTATTCTGAGCGTTTAATTACGAGGAATTCCATTTCTTAACATTACTGACACCCTAGCCAGATTTTTTAGATCATTCAACACTATGTACCAATCCTGATACGGCAACAATGTTGTCAAATACTAGATTTTGTCTTTAAATTGGATTTGTGTTCGTATAACAGCTGGTTGCCCACATATAGATTTACCCTGGTTTTGTGATTTAGAAAAGACACTGCAACGTTGGAGCAATGGTTGTTTGCCAGCATAACATGGCAGTCCTGGTTTAGGATGAATGTTGCTGTAATCTAACCCCAGGAGACATCGTCTCCGGCTGGTTATACGACACGATCTGTGTCCTTATATTTTCGAACAAGGGAATCTAGCACCCCCCACTCAGCTGAAAACAATATCTGTGTATCGTGATTTCCGGGTTATTTCCCTTCATCAGTACAGAATAATTGTTCTGATCGTTTCGTATAGTCAGCTGGAGACGATGTCTCCTGGGACTAAATTACAGCAAGACTCGTCCTAAACCAGAACTGCTATGTTATGTTGGCAAACAATCTTTACTCCAAAGTACTCTTGCTGAATATCTCTCGTTGTGAGATTTAAAAACAGCAATTCACTGCAACGTTGTTTAGCATTATTGATCCTTCAGTCAATGAAAGAATTCTTCCCAACGGGAATATACAGATCCATACATGTAAATTAATATATCGCAAGTATATCGAGAATATGTAGATCCATAACATAGCTTAATTAAAGAATTTAATCGTAAATATTCTGAAGGATATTTCGTCCGCCCATACGTTCGGGGTTCAAATTCGACCCTAGTCGAGTACTGGAATCCATGTAATCGATTTACCCTCTCTCCCAAGAAATTGCTGGCCTCGTGCCAAAATTTGAAACCGATGTTTTATCATGGGTTGAGACGATCTGGCAGAATCGTTAGAGCGCTGGACAAATTATTTAGCGGCATGTCATCCATCTTTACGTTCTGAGTTTAAATTCTGACGGGGTGTACTTTGCTTTACATATTTTCGGGATCGATAAGGTAAGTACCACTTGCGCATTGGGGGTTGATGTAATCGACTGCCCAACATCCACCCACCCACCACCGAAAAAAATGTCAGCCTTTATGTCTATTATAGAAAAAATATTTTATCGTACGGGACACGCGTGCCTTTTCAGAAGCGAATCAATTGGTAGAAATTCAAAGCTGATATAATTTTTACTATTTGGAAAACCTTCTGGACACTGTTTTGGTTGCAGTATTGATGTAGTGGACAGTGATCAGAGACTAAGGGTGGGTGTGCAGAATGTGCTAAGTTTGTGGTTGTCCTGGATGGGTGTTCACCAGTAAAAGGAGGTGCAGGGATGAGTATCAATGCCGTTGAATGAGATAAAACATGGCTAAGAATAACAACATCGTATCACGTTCGTACAAGGCGGATTCTATCAGCAAATAGCCATGTCTTACATAATAGTAACACTTCGATAAAAGTTTTAAAAAACGAGTAATTATTTCCTTAATCACGAGATCTATGTCTGTAACAAGCGTTCTTCATGCTTTCAGAGACCACGTGCAATAGTTAAAAGATCAGCTCACTGTAAAATAATAAAAGAAAAGACATTTTTTCTTCGTTTTTATTTCCTGAAATGGAGAATTTTCTACATCACACTAGCTCTTGCTTTTTTTTATATTTTACTACCAACTTAAATTGACAGTTGTTCAAGCTCAAACATGTGTAATACGATAAAGGACTGTCCCTCCCTCTATTCAATACAGAAAACACTTAGCTCTTAATGTAGTCGTAGTTTTTCAATGGAATGAACAAATGTTTTTCTTACGCATTGACGTATCTTCACATATCATAAAATATACACCCGTTTCCCCTAGGGTCCATATAACCTTTCTTATCCCCTATCCCCTTTTATTCATATACTTTCACTGATATAAATTTCTTTTGCGGTCTATAAATCACGTGAATGTTTACAACGACGTTATAAATCCATCAGTAACACCCTCTCTCTCTCTCTCTCCCCTCTCTCTCTCCCCCTCTCTCTCTCTCTCCCCTCTCTCTCTCTCTATCTATCTATATATATGTATATATATATATCACTTTCTACCATGCGCGCGCGCGATTTTCAACGAACGACGTGATCACCCAGCCTCAGTTGATGCCTCATTGACCAAAAGCACCGCCAACACTCGCAAGAACATTTATTTTTCACACACCTTCACACATATTTCACTGACATTACAGTAAAACCCGCTTCAGTTACCCATTTTCAGCTTTCAACAAGCGAAATATGAATATGTCCCTCTCTGTGTCTGCAACCCATGACATTCAATAGAGTTGTTTGTACCACCCACATATGTCTACCCTCTATCTTAGTAGTAAATCAAGATTCTATTTCACTCCCCGCCCTTCACACTCACAACCAATCTTTATTAAAACACACTGTTTCGTCTGTAGATACTTTTCACTTTCATAACTTCTTAGTAGAAGCCAACACTAGAACCGCTTGGAGATTCGTCTGCCTGCTAGAAATAGCAGCCAAGTCTACATCAAATAATATATCTTTAAAGCGCAGAAATGGCTGTATGGTTAAGAAGCTCGCTTTGCAACCTCGAGGTTTTAGGTTCAGTCTCACTGCGTCGCACCTGAACCGACCAAAGCTTTGCGAGTAAATTTGGTAGACGGAAACTGTGAGGACGTCCATCATATGTATGTGCGTGTGCATGTGTGTGCGTATGCATGTATGCATGTGTGTGTTTGCCCTCCTCCAACCGCATCACTTGACAACCGGTGTTGGTTTGTTCATATCCCCGCAACTTAGCAGTTCGGTATAAGAAATCAATAGTATCAGACTTGATGTACTTGCTCGACTAAACCCTTTAATGCGGTACACCAGTACGGCTGCAATCCAATAACTGAACCAAGGAAGAAAAGATATAAAGATATTAAATGTGGAGACATTGAATCTTGCAGCTCTAGGTAAATTGTGCCTGGATAAGAAAAGATGCCCGTAATTCTATATTTGCTCGATCAGGGCATAACCTTGGTCTCATAATAACATGTCCACCAACGCCAAAGCCTCAACAACAACAACAACAAGTTCCAAGTCGTCTCCCTTTAGAAATTGAGATCTTCAGTAAAGAAAAACTAAAAATTTTGTTCGACAAATTTTAAAATCGTTATTTTTAATGAAATCTTTCAAACAAAAACAATTGCAGCGTGGAAAACGTTTATAAACCATTTAAAAACAGACAAAAACCGTTAGATTCACTTCAACATTTAAATTTAATTTGTCAAAATATTTTGGCCGCTTTGAGACCGCGACCACTGACAAAATTCCGTGCAGCAGGTCGCGGTCTCAAAGCGACGAAAATATTTTGACAAATTAAATTTAAATGTTGAAGTGAATCAAACGGTTTTTGTCTATTTTTAAATGGCTTACAAACACCTCCTACGCTGCAATTGTTTTTGTTTCAGCACACGATCTCAGATCAGGTCAGTTGCTATGCAAGTACACCTCCGTAACTTTCCTTGGATTTTGTTAGGCTAAATAGAGAGTCGCTGGGCCTAACTTTCGCAAGTTACATTTTTAAGTAGCTTAAGTAAGGATATGATTAATTAATTAATTAATCAATTAATGAAGTTTATAAAGTTGACTATAGAAACTTTTCACATATATCGTTTACTTGTTTCAATCATTCGACTGTGGCCATGCTGGGGCACCACCTTTAAGGGGTGAATCGATTAAATTGATCCCAGAAATTATTTTTTTAAAGTCTGGTACTTATTCTATCAGGCTCTTTTAACCGAACCGCTTTGTTACGGGGGCGTAAACAAACCAACACCGGTTGTCAAGCGGTGGTAGGGGACGTACACATATACAATGACAAACACACAATCATACGTACTCACATGGAAACACATATCTATCTATCTATCTATCTATCTATCTATCTATATCTATATCTATATATATATACATACATATATAATATATATATATTATATATATATATATATATATTTATATATAGAGGGCATTATTATACATACATGCCAGGAGGCATTATATATACATGCCAAACGCTAAGAGGGACAATCAGTCATTTCTACCAAAATATTACTAATCCCACCGAATGCAATTTTTCAAAGTAAGACATTTAAAAATATAGGCCTATCACAGTGATTTCATACTTACGTATCATCAGCAGGCCTGAATGTATTATAAATAAACAACGACCCTGCCTCGCTTAAGCCGATCAGCTAACTGATCAACATCAACGAAGCACATGGGTGAGTTTATATATATTACAGGCAAATCCGGGTGAATGGCCAACTTTTACAAATTGCATTTCGGGAGAGGAAAATTTTTTTTTCGGAATAAAAATTTTGCAATTAAGGACAACTACTTAATAAGGAAAACTTAACAAGAAATTTGTCAGGTAGATAGCGTAAAAACCTCATAAGAGAAAAAATTTCTTATGAGGTGTTTACGCTATCTACCTGACAATTTCTTGTTAAGTTTTCCTTATTAAGTAGTTGTCCTTATTGCAATCTATATATATATATATATAATTAATATTATATATATATATATATATAGATATATATATATATATATATATATATATATATATATTATATATATATAAATGGGGCAAGAACGCAAACATCCAGACAGGTGATACAAAAAGGGACAACAAAACATCTAGATAGACGATGCAAGGAAAACAAGGACGGGTCATTCGGAGTTTTCTATTCTCAGTCGAGTTCCAGATTATATTTGCAATTTCGGCTGGTTAAACTCGAGATTGCTCCAATCTGGCCAGCCCCAAGGGAAAACTAAGCTAAGAGCATTAGATTCCTTGGAAGAAAGCAGTGAATATATATCAGGCGGTGCTCCAGCGTGGCCACAGTCAGATGACTGAAACAAGTAAAAGAGTAAAAGAGTATATATATATATATCTATATATAAATATATATATAAAAGCGATTGCGAAACCGGTTGTTATGTTGGAAGAAAAAAATCTTATTTTGTACAATATTGTATGATACTTTTACTATCATGATTCTTATGTATTCTTCAGTCTGTTAAAACAAATCTTCCATGTTTTTTCATCTTCATTTTTTTTCGTGATTATGTCTGCGTGTGAGTGTGTGTGAGTGTGTGTGTGTGTGTTTGTGGGTGGGTGTGTGTACATATCTAAGGAGTGGCTGTGCGGTAAGTACCTTGCTTACCAACCACATGGTTCCTGGTTGAGTCTCACTGCATGACACCTTGGGCACCTGTCTTGTGAGTGGATTTGGTAGACGGAAACTGAAAGAAACCCCTCGTATATATATATATATATATATAGATATATATATATATATATATATATATATATGTGTGTGTGTGTGTGTGTGTATGCTTGTGGGTCTGTGTTTACGTCACCGTAACTTAGCGGTTCAGCAAAAGAGTCCGATAGAATAAGTACTAGGCTTACAAATAATAAGTCCTGGGTGTCGATTTGTTTGACTGAAGGCGATGCTCCAGCATGGCCACAGTCAAATGATTGAAACAGCTAAAACAATAAAAGTAATATATACAACAGTCTTCTACGTTGTTTCCGCCAACCAGATTCACTCGTAAGGCATTGGTCGTCCCGGGGATGCAGTAGAAATCACTTATCCAAGGTGCCCTACACTGGGATTGATCTCAAACTGTATCATTGCAAAGCGAGTTTCTTATCCATACAGCTATGCTTAGGACTATATGGTTAAATTAATGACGTAAAGACCAATATGGTTGAAAAAGAGACTGCCTAATGAGGGAAGGGGGTTAAAAGATGTGCTTAAGGGATTATGGAGTAGAAAGCAGTTAGATGTGTCGTATGATCTGAAAATTCTGGGACCAAAGTAGAAGTTTAAATGAGTAAATATGTTTCTTTATTAACTACATGTGGCTAAACATAGAGGGGACAAACAAGGACAGACAAACGGATTAAGTTGATTACATTGACCCCAGTGCGTAACTGGTACTTAATTTATCGACCCCGAAAAGATGAAAGGCAAAGTCGACCTCGGCAGAATTTGAACCCAGAACGTAACGGCAAACGAAATACGGCTACGCATTTCGCCCGGCGTGCTAACGTTTCTGCCAGCTCACCGAAATGAGCAAATAGATAAATATAATAATGTGTGTGTGTGTGTGTGTTATTGTTGAAGTTGTTGCTTAAATCCCAGGTCGCTCCAGATCTTGTAGACATAATTAATATGTGAGCCGATCCTCCCGTGACCTTCTCGCTTTTCGGACATGATTTACCTGGGACTGTATTAACCATTGTATTGCAGCTGCTTTCAGCAATCTCTTCTCGCTTCTCTCTCTCTCTCCCCCCCTCTCTCTCTCACTCACACACACACACACACACACACACACACACCACACACGTACTCTCTCTTTACCCCTCTCTCTTACATTCTCTCTCTTTTTTTCGCTCATTGTTCAGATTTAACTCTTTCCGTGTTCCTACACCGCACTCTTTTCTCTTTCTCCCAATCTCACTCTCTCTTTCTCTCTCCTTTTCTCTTTCTTCCCCCCTCTTCTCTCCCTCTCTCATTGTTCAAATTTAACTCTTACCCTCTCTTTCTATACCGCACTCTTTTCTCTTTCTCTCTCTCTCTCTTTCTCTCTCCCCCTCTCTCTTTCTCTCTCCTTTTCTTTCGATTTCTCCTTTCTTGCTTTCTTTCTTTCTTTCTCTCTCCTTTTCTCTCTCTCTCTCTCCTTCTCTCTTATTAGCAGAACACTGTTTCACTTCCTTCATTCTAAAACATGAGTGACAGGGAAAAACCCTCAACACACAAACTAGCCACTTGAACTTCGTTTTCACACAAACTTTATCAACAGATTTACTGTTAAACAAACACACATCGCTCTTTAGACTAAATAGGATTTAGTTATCTGCTTCAATTTTTTAAAGCTATTTCGTTTTTTTTTAAATTATTTACCTGTCCTAAGCATTTTCATAAGTTTGTTTGAAACGTCCACGCTTGTCTTCAGTTTTTTGGTCAGCCCGTTTTTTCATACGTTCTGAGTAATACAAGCGTCCCTTTCATAAGTCCCAACTTGATTGAAAAAATGGGGATCTGTATCATATATAATGCATGGTTGCCAGAGAAATATGTTCTGTGATACACAGAACAAACAAACAGTCAAAACAAAGAAGTCACGATGTGATTTGAGTAGAACCAGTAAGTTACTTCTAACGAGGGCAGTAACTGTACAATGGTTTCCCCGTTGCAAGTTGATTGTTGTCATTGAAAACGAAGCATTCTCAATTGATTAGTCGCTTTTTCGGACCCAGTACAGACTAGCAGACGATTTTGAAAGAGATATTGAAACACTGCGACTGAATGGCTGTTATTTTTTACGGCAATTCATCACGCTTGACGTACGTTGTAGATGAGAAGAGGAAATCTGGGCTTTGGGATGTAATGTTTGATTTGAACAAAACGTATTGTCTCTAGAACAGATAAATGGATGTTTTAAAAATGACTGATTACTATATACAAGTGTTGGAATTTGGAATTTGGAATTTGGATACCTGTTTGTGATTTCTGCAGATAAAAAACACATACCCGCATGCATATAGCTGTATATAAAGGTGTGTGTGTATGTGTGTGTGTGTGTGTGTGTGTGTGTGTGTGTGTGTGTGTGTGTGCGTGTGCGTGCGCGCGCGTGTATGTGTGTGTGTGTGTGATATCAATAGTTCATGTATCCGATAAAAGAAGCACACTCTAAAGTATTAGAGAAGTGGCTGTGTTGTAAGAAGTTTGCTTCCCAACCACATGGTTTTGGGTTCAGTGGACTTGAGTGGACTTGATAGACGGAAACTGAAAAGAGCCCGTTGTGTATATGGCGTTCCTTCGACCGGACTGGTCATGATTTTCTGAGCTCCTCGCTCAATCCCTCCCTTTAGGTCAGTTTTCATTTCTCCTTTGCGTTACCCATTTTTGTCTTGTCTTGCGGCCCTAAGACTTTTTATGCTGTATATGTATCATTTTCATATTAACTGTTGCTTTCGTGTGGCCCTAGCCTTTATTCTCTTTATTCGCCCGTCTACTAACGGTCTCGTCTAGAGCCCATTTCGTCTTGTTACGTTTTGGTCCCACTCCCGGCAAGTTTCTTACCGGTGCCTTAAGAGTAGTAGCAATATTACCGATAATGGCCGAAATTGCGTTTTGAGCCTCTGGTCGATAACTGAAGACGAGTTGGCGACCGTCCGTGTTTCCTGTTCGTTTGTGTATTTAGTCTATATTCGTATGTTTATTTACTATACGTGTTTTTTAATCATATATATATATAGGTATGTCATATTTTTCGTTTCTTGCTTTTTTTTTTATTTAGCCCTGAAAAAAAAATATATATTAACTTAGAGGATATGTTAACTTCGTGAAGGGATGGTTTCATCCAAGGAAATACTGGTTGAATACCTAGTATTGTTGAGGAAGGAAATTCCCTTAAAACAATAGGTATATATTAAGCATATAGTTATATCCAGTTAAAAGAAGAAAAGAACATGGATATAAGGAAGTTAACAATTATTTATTATTAACAAATTAGTCGCTTTCGCATCTTACAGCCGTTTCAATTAATACTCAATAATCTAATTAAAATTTGTACATTAAATTTGCATTTATGTGAGATGTGCTTAATTTCATCAGAGAAAAAAGATGTACCTTGGGATGTTATATGTGGAGCTGTCAATTCATATCAAATATATATTTGTGTATGTCTTTGTGGTTGTATTTGCCCCCCACCCCACCCCCATCACTACATGACAACCAGTGTTAGTGTCTTTACGTCCCCGTAACTTAGCAATTCTGCAAAAGCGGACGATCGAATAAGTACCAGGCCTTAAAAATAAGTCCTGGGGTTGATTTGTTCGACTAAAACCATCCAAGGCGGTGCTCCAGTATGGCCGCAGTAAAATGACTGAAACACGTTAAAGAATAAATAAAAGAACAATGTATTCTTTAGGAAGTCAAAAGTTATGGGCCGATCATAGAGTGACCGTTGGTTTCGCACCCAAAAAGCGCTTAGCAGCATAGGCAAATCCGCGGACTCGAATGACTGAAGGCGCAGTCCCCTGTACACCTGAGCGCTTTATAGATGCGAAACAATGGTCACTTTATGACGGCATATGTATGCCCATGATTAAACGTCGGTAATATACTGGTAGTAGATAGATAGATAGATAGATAGATAGATAGATAGATAGATAGATAGATAGATAGAGAGATAGATAGATAGATAGATAGATAGATAGATAGATAGATAGATAGATAGATAGATAGATAGATAGATAGAGAGATAGATATAGGATTTAACCTTATTCGGACCAGATTATTCGTTCTTTTCCCCACGGGTTGACGTTTCCCTTCTACGGTCATGTTTATCAATGACGGCTACAAGATAAACATCAACTTATATCTCTATATCTGCTACTAAATATGTGAGTGAAATCAAACTAGCAACATTTTCTTCTCACTTCATTGTATTATTTGTTTGTTTGTTTGTTTTTTTCCTGTTTTTTTTTTTTTTTTTTTCATTTCAATAAAGATCTACTTTTCGCTGCTATATAAAAATAGCTCTGTGAAACTCCATTATTTCTTTTATATGAAGTAGTTAAAAAAATATTTACTAAGTCAAACTTTTTATCTAAATTGAAACCACTTCACAGCGAAAACGCTTCGACATCAAATATTTTTCGTTGCCCTAAAAATGGCTGTTCTAGATAACAATTGTTATTCTAACTTAGGAGATGCTATTCGATTTTCTGGTGTCAACCAAAACCAGTTAATGTTGCCATTGAGAGGAGATGGAAAATGTAAACAAAGCGCCGCCATCATCGCCATCATTCGACTCTCAGATAGCTGAGTATGAAACTGATCCATCACCACAAATGACGGCAGAACACACACACACACACACACACACACACACACCACACACACACACACACACACACACATGCATCTACATATAGCTTTAAAGCAATTTAAAACCGCTGTTTAAAAATAGGTTTTGCAAATTCTAAGCTATCGTTTAACAACAGAGGAATTTTTGATGCGTTTAACGTAAAATTCCCTAATTACTGTCTTATTAATGACTTAATGATGATGATATTAAGACATGCGATAACACATATTAGGTCAATGGTTCTCAAAGGGAGCAGGGAATGATACATCTTTTAATTGCCCTAATTTTCAGAAATATTTTTCAGTTTTTTTTTTTTTTTTTAATCTGCGAATCATCTGCTAATATTAATGCTTGAAGTAAGGCGACGAACTGGCAGAATCGTTAGCACACCCGACAAAATGCTTAGCAACATTTCGTTTGTCTTTACATTCTGAGTTCAAACTTCACCGAGGTCGACTTTACTTTTATATTTTCGAAGGTCGATAAAATAAGTCCCAGTTAAGTACTGGGATCGATGTAATCGACTTAATCCCCACCCCGAAGTTGCTGATCTTCTGCTAAAAAGTTTGAACCCAATATCAATGACTGAAATATTGCTATCATATTCCCAATAATATTTCAATGGTGATCAACCTGTCAGCAGCAATATTTTTTGGAGTGTTTTGTTGAATCTAGTAAGGCGGCGATGATGTACTACGGAATGTGAGAAACTCTGAAGTACATTATCAATATTGTTTGCATACAGCTGTTATCATGTTTAAAGAACATCTAGAAAATGTCTGCAACATGTGGCTATGAAATAACGTAAACAATGCGGATGGATAACAAAACAAGAGGTGAACATCGGAATTCGACATTTAAATGTCATTATAAGGTGTAAGGTGAATATTTTCTCACCAGACAAACTACATCGTATGAAGAAAAATCACTAAGATGTATGGCAGAGCTTCTATACTCCAATCCCGCGAGGAGAAATTAATAAATTTAAATCTCGATCTCAAACTAATGCTGATCGGGAACAATTGGAGAAACAGGGGAATGAGAGATAAAAGAGAAGAACATATTTGAGGAAATCGGATATACTTAAAATACAACAGTATCCCCGAACGGGACTTCAATCAGTCGCAAGATATTTATTTACAGTTGAGTAGACTGGTGCAAATTCGCGATGTAGAAACAGTACTGTATATCTATTATTATTATTTTTATAAGTTGTATATATTTATTTTATTATAAATGCAAAACAACACCACGGAGGAATCGACGTAAGAACTTAAATAACAAACCGGGATAGGTGAACCACGATATGGCGAGGGATTACTGTATTAGTTCGTTGAGTTAAAAACGAAAGCTCGAATCGTGACGTAGTGTAACAAGGACGAGTCCAAAAACGTCAGCACATCCTATCAACGGCAGCGTCATCCCCAAGTTTACGAAAAACATAGCCATTTTTGACTTCTTTGTGGTTTCACTATCATGATCATGATCATCATCACCATCAAGGTCAGCCCCTGAATATTACGGTTTCGAGTCTTAGGACGTATAGGGCCGGTTACTCAGTTTCCTTGGCAGAGAAGTGACTCAGATCACAACAGTATCCCCGAACGGGACTTCAATCAGTCGCAAGATATTTATTTACAGTTGAGTAGAAATGAAGTGTTTTGCTCAAGAACACAACGCACTGTCGAGTCTAGGAATCGAAACGACGATCTAGCTCTCTGTTGAGGTACGCTAACCCAGCAATTCTGCAATAGAAAGTCACCTGGAGGGGTCTGGATCGAGACGTACCAATTTTTTTTCACCAGTTTACTTTGAAAGCAAAACGCATTTTCTTAAAAACTTAGTTGATATTTTCCAAAAATCGGGATTAGATGATATCACAGGAGTTATCTCCCGTGCTTGATATTTTTAGATTTTAAAAAGCATTGGAAGAAGTTTCTTGTCCCCTTGATTGCAAAAATGGTTTCATTTAAATTTTCAACTGAATGATCTTGCATATTTGAGGCTCTAGCATGTATATCCAGAACCATTTGCTAAGGTTACACTGTGTGCACGAAATTATTCCCTAGAATTTAAAAGAGAACATTTAATTGTCTGACACAGTATTCTTCAAAATATACAACCCTCATTGTGTGTATTTTAAAATTGAATAAGGTCCTTCATTAGAAGAGATTTAAAAGCAACATGCACCACTCATAGGCAGACACACACACACACACACACACACACACACACACATTTAGATAGACAGACAGACAGATAGATAGATAGATAGATAGATAGATAGATAGATAGATAGATAGATAGATAGATAGATAGATAGATAGATAGATAGATAGATAGATATTGCTTATGCTATAAGATTTTAGACACTTCGAGAAAACGTGAAATATTTCGTTTTTAACAGTTCAACTCGAAGTAGATGAAGCTATAAATAATAGCATGAAATATTGTGTTAAAAAAATTTTTGGACAGAAAAAGTTGAACGTTGCCCTTGAGACTCGAACCGACATCTTCGAGTTCAACCGTTAAAAACGAAATATTTCACGTCCTCCCGAATTTTCTATGACATAAACAACCCAAAATGCTCGCGAATAAGAATAAAGTCTCTAAAATGCGACTCGAGAAATTCGCAGTATTGCTTTGATCCAATGATAGAGCATCTCTCATGTTTAAAGAAGATGCGGGTTCGTTTCGCACGGGCGACCCTCAACTTTCTCTATTCAAAAGGATTTTTTAACCCCAATATTTACACACTATTATCTGTGGCATTATCTACTTCGAATTCAACGAATGTATTCTTTTATTCTCTTACTTGTTTCAGTCATCTGATTGCGGCCGTGCTGGAGCACCGCCTTTTAGTCGAACAAATGGATCCCCCAGGACTTATTCTTTGTAAGCCTAGTATTTATTCTATCATACTCTCTTGCCGAACCGCTAAGTTACGGGGACGTAAATACACCAGCATTGGTTGTCAAACGATGGGGGACAAACACAGACACACAAAAATTGATATATATATATATACGACGGGTTTCTTTCAGTTTCCGTCTACCAAATCCACTCACAATGCTTTGGTTGCCCCGATGCTATAGTAGAAGACATTTGCCAAAGGTACCATGCAGTAGGACTGAACCCGGAACCACACAGCCACGCGTGCGTCTATATGTTTCCTATCTTTCATCTTTTACCACAGTCATTTGACTGCGGTTATGCTGGGTTACCACCTTGAACGGTTCTAGTCGAACAAATCGACAGCAGCACTTATTTATTTTAATCCCAGTACTTATTCTATCGGCTCTTTTTCCGAATGGCTAAGTTACGGGGACATAAACATACCAGCACCGGTAGTCAAGCGGTAGTCACACACGCACACATACACACACATATGTGTGTGTGCGTGTGTGTGTATGTATATGTGTGTATGTATGTATGTATGTATCTATGTATGTATGCATGCATGCATGCATGCATGTATGTATGTATACGGCGGGCTTCTTTCAGTTTCCGTCTACCAAATCCACTCACAAGGCTTTTAGTCGGACCGTTGCTATAGCAGAAGACACTCGCCTAAGGTGGGACTGAACCCGGAACTATGTGACTGGGAAGCAAGCTTCTTATCCCACAACTCATATACATATATATATATATACGCACATAATATATGTGTGTGTGAGGGTATATATGCACCTATACGTAAAACTGTAGGTTTACCAAATGCTCTACGCACTTACGTCTATAGGGCGAGAGTGAAAAAAAACGCACGAGAAAAGCACAGATTCGTTTTATCCATTTGCACACACACACACACATATACACACATACAGACACACAACCGCACACACACACACACGCACGCACGCACGCACATTACCCCCCCCCCCGTCACCACGGACACATTCACGCCCATTTATACATTTATGTATAAGAGTGATTGTATATCATAATGTCGCATGTTATTTTTATAAAAGCATGTGTTGTTGTTGATAAAGAAGCGTGGAGATTTCTAGAAGGCGTGAGAAAGAGATAAAAAGAGAACAACAAGACTGAGAACAGACCAGACGAAGGAGGAGGGGGGAGTGAGAACGTAATGAGTTGATAGGGAGCAAAAAAAAAAGGGGCAAAAGAGTGGCAGGAAGAGAAGAGATCAGAGAGAGAGAGAAAGTGATGGAGGGGTTTTGTGTGGGAGAGGAACACGCTTCTACGAGACCAAGAAAAATATAAATGTGTGTACACACACACACACACACACATTATATATATATAATATATATAAAGAGACGGGGAGAGAGAGTGAGGGAGAGAGAAAAATACGCTACTAACGAAAAGCTTCCGACATTTATATTCATTTCTGTGCGAAATATCACACCAGGGTGGTACTTAATAATTTCAGCATTCTCCTCAAGAATGGTATGCGACGTAATTCATTTGTGTGAGAAATTTTAAAATTCCAGAAGTTTCTCAGCTTCGTTTTAAGCACTGGGTGTAAAACTACGGGCTTAGCTTCCTCCATGTTTCCCTCTCTCTCTCACTCTCACTCTCATTTTCTCTCTCTCTTTTCACTCTCTTCTCTTCTCTCTCTCTCTCTCTCTCTCTCTCACTCACACTTTCTCTCTGGATTCCATCGATGTCGTTCTGGCTTTTGATCTCTAATATATTGTCTTGTGAATGAATTTGATTGACGGTAACAGTGCAAGCCCGTCACACACGCACACACACACACACGCGCGCATACCCCCTCCCCCACGCGCGCGCGCATATCTTATTTGGAGTTTAGGCCAGCTAAGCCACCGTCGGACTGTACGATCAATGGCTTCACTGGCCGAAACTTCGAAGTCACTGACAATAAAATCCTTGTTTAAGAATAATAAATTCATAGAGGACCCCATTACATGCTGGAGCACCACCTTTAGTCGAAGAACTCGACCCCAGGACTTATTCTTTGTAAGTGTAGTACTTATTCTATCGTTCTCTTTTGCCGAAGTGCTAAGTTACCAGGACATAAACCCACCAACATCGGCCGTCAAGCGATAGTCATGGGGGACAAACTCAGACCACACACACACACATACACACACCACACAACACACACCATATATATATCTATATATATATATAATAATATATATATATATATATATACGACGGGCTTCTTTTAATTTCCGCCTACCAATTCCAGGGCTAAACGCAAAATACAGGATAATGTGTTAAAAAGTGTTAAAAATAAGCAATAGAGTGAAACATCTATTTCCGCGCATACTCGCATGTACTCTTTCTCTTACTCTTTCCTCCTGTTTCTGTTGTACCTGTATTTCGAAGGGGCAGCCTTGTCACACTCTGAGTCACGCTGAATCTCCCCGTGTCTGTAGAGTGCTCAGCCACCTGCACGTTAATTTCACGAGCAGGCTGTTCGGTTGATCGGATCAACTGGAACCCACGTCGTCGCAACCGACGGAGCACCACGAATATATATATGTATATATATATATATATTATATATATATATATATATATATATATATATATATATATGAGCGTCGAGCTTACGATCGTGAGGTTGTGAGCTCGAATCCCGGACCGGGCTGCGTGTTGTGTTCATGAGCAAGGCACTTTATTTCACGTTGCTCCAGTTCACTCAGCTGTAGAAATGAGTTGCGACGTCACTGGTGCCAAGCTGTATCGACCTTTGTCTTTCCCTTGGATAACACTGGTGGCGTGGAGAGGGGAGGCTTGTATGTATGGGCGACTGCTAGTCTTCCATAAACAACCTTGCCCGGACTTGTGTCTAGGAGGGTAACTTTCTAGGTGCAATCCCATGGTCATTCATGACCGAAGGGGGTCTTTACCCTTTATATATATATATATATATATATATATATAACAACTGACATTGATTTGTTCAACTAATCCCTCCAAGGCGGTTCCCCAGCATGGTCGCCGTCCAATGATTGAAACAAGTAAAACGTAAATAAAAGAAATTTATAAGGCTAATTCCAGAGCCGTTGAAGTCAGATTTCTTACTAGGCATTCATGTACGTCTTTGTGTCAGTGTTTGTCTTCCACCACCGCGTGACAACCGGTATTGGTGTGTTTATGTCCCCGTAACTGAGCGGTTCGGCAAAATGACCGATAGAATAAGTATTAGGTTTGAAAAAAAAAAGAAGAGAACTGGGTTCGATTCATTCGACTAATAGTTTTTCAACGCTGTGCCCGAGCATGGCCGCAGTCTAATGACTGAAACAAATGAAAGATTAAAAAAAAAAGATAAAAGATATGGATGTAGACATATTTTTGAAGAAATCAATTTTACGTGTTTTATTTATCTTTTATCCTCCATTTTGTACGTGTTTCAGTCATTGTTCTGCGGCCATGCTGGGGCACCGTCCAGCAATCGAACCTAATACTTATCTCTTTTTATCTGATGCTAATATTATCGATCTCTTTTCCCGAACTGCTAAGTTACGGGGACGTAAACAAACCAGCGCCGATTGTTAAGCGATGCAGACTAAACAAAAATACACCTTGTGCACACACACACACACACCACACACGCACAAATATGTGTGTGGTTGTGCTCTGTATGTCTGTGCGTGCACCAGGGGTTTCCGTCTACCAAATCCTCTCAGAAGGCACTGGGCGGTCCAGAACTATAGAAGACACTCACGCAAGGTGCTGTGCTGGAACTATGTGGAAGCAAAGCAAACCTCTGAACCACACAACAAGGCCTATGGAATTATTTCAAACTTCAGAGATAAATGAAAGTTGAAAATAGTAAGATAAAATGTAAAAACAAAAGCCAATAAAAGAAGGTCTATGTAACTCTTTAATTTGCTAGAAATATCAGCCAAATCTTTTTCAAATCGTACCATATCGTCTGGAAGGAAGGACACATTTTAAACGTCGTCCTTGATATACGAGGATAAAAAAGGCGGGTTTGTTTACTAGATGGCGCATCAATGATCGATAGGTCTGCTCGCTCAGGACTAACCTGAAACTAAACAACAACAACAACTACTACTACTACTACTGCTACTACTACTACTACTACTACTACTACTACTGCTACTGCGGCTGCTGCTCTGTTTGTTTGTTGAGCGAAGCGGTCTTCGTCCCAGTGGGAGAAATCCAAAACGTGGTCCTTTGCTATTCGTAAGACCCGTTGAAGAGAAAGCAGGTCAACCCCCGACACCGAGAGCATCGACGGATGGATGAATGCGCATCCAGGCTCAGCGGTCGCATAGGAAGTAGGGGACAAGAAACAGGAAGAAAGAGTGAGAGAAAGTTGGGGCGAAAGAGTACAACACGGGTCGCCACCGACCCCTGCCAGGGCCTCGTAGAGTTTTAGGTGTTTTCGCTCAATAAACACACAGAACGCCGGTCTGGGAATCGAAATCGCGATCCTCCGACCGCGAGTCCGCTGCCCTAACCATTGAGCTCCATTTGTTGGAAACACGTTAAAACACGTACAAGTCCTTTCCCCAGTTCGTTAGCTTCACGCATTATACACACATTATACACGCATTAAACATGTATGCATGTATATAACGTATAAAGCGTTTTCTAACATAGGTACATGTCTGCAGAATTTTGAGTGAAGAGGAACATGCGGGATTTGTTTTCTCACTGAATTTGAGGGAATTATGTCGATTCCTCTATTCCAGTTGTACTTATTTTATCGACCCCGGAAGAATGAAATACAAATTTGACCTTGACAGCATTAGAAATCAGAACGAAAAGAACCCTAAATAAGTATCAAATGGCATTTTCTTTGTCCTTCTAGCGATTCTGGCACACGCATGACTCGTCTTTCTAGACGGACACACCTAATTGGAAGTTAAATTTAGCGCTCCAATATTAAACGTATCCTCGTTACACCGTGACATTTCCTGCATTCCGTAGGCTGCTTCCCCACAAACCGCTACTGCCTAAATATTTGTACAACTACGCATGCACACACACGCACGCACACACACACACACACACACACATTAGTTTAATACATACTTTAAAACAGTCTCTATCCATATCTATCTATCTATCTATCTATATCTTCTATCTATCTATCTATCTATCTATCTATCTATCTATCTATCTCTTTCTCCCTGTATGTATATACATATATGTTTGTATGCACGTGTGTGTGAATACATATAAATAGGCGTAGAAATATATAAATACATACACACACACGTACATATATGCAAACATCCTCACGTACACACATCAATCCACCATCTACCTACCTACCAACCTACCTACCTTACTATCTAATATCTATCTATCTATCTATCTATCTATCTATCTATCTATCTATCTATCTATCTATCTATCTATCTATCTATCTATCTATAATGATAATCGATTAAGTAACCAGAAAATGGATTTGATGTTATAAAGATTTATGCCAAATCCATCTTCTATCGTTATCTCAACTAACACTGAAGACTTTCTGAACTAGATCCAACGGAAATATACTCCAACTGCGGATGACACCAGGTAGCCCGAACCGTACCAGTGCTTTACTCAACTCCTCCAAACTCTTATCGACACATACCCATTAGTTCAAAATATTACACACACACACACACACACACATACACACATTATTATTATCATCATCATCATCATCATCATCATTATTATTATTATTGTTGTTGTTGTTATTGTTGAGACGTTGCACACCAGCTGATCTCAGTACACACCCGTTAGTCGAGCTGGGAAACTTGTAATAGATCCATACTGCATACGATGATTTACTATAACATACATATATGCGCACATTACATCAATATTGTGTCAACGTGAACGTAAACACACCAACACCGGTTGTCAAGCGGTGGTGGGGGACATACACGGATACAAAGATACATACATGCACACACAGGTATGTATACAACCTCCGTCCAACGAAATCCACTCACAAGGCTCTCGTTGGCCAAAGGCTACAGCAGAAGACACCTGCCAAGGTGCCGCGCAGCGGGACCGAACCCAGAGCCAAGTGGTTGGGAAGCAAGCCTCTCACCACATAGCTACCTGCGACTGGTTCAAATATTATAATTATTTCATTTAATTAGTAGATTTCAAAAACTATAGTATTAAAACATAATTAGCGCTAATTAAATACTGTAGTTAAATTAATTAATGCCATTTAAATATTACAGTATTTAATTTAATTAGCACCGATGAATTGCTGTAGTAGTTTACATGATTAACACTAATTAAACGCCGTATTAGTTAATTACTTTACGTATAGAGTTCAAAATCTCGCAGGTGGTCAAGTCACTCAGTATTCCACGGTTATTAAAACAAGTACCAGTAAAATACTTGGGTTAATTTAATCGATCATTGACTCCTTCCCAATACATAGTTCCGGGTTCAGTCCCACTGCGTGGTATCTTGGGCAAGTGTCTTCTACTATAGCCTTGGGCCGACCAAAGCCGTGCGAATGGATTTAATGAACGGAAACTGAAAGAAGCCCGTCTTATTATATATATATATATATATTATATATATGTGTTGTGTGTGTGTTGTGTGTGTGTGTGTGTGTGTGGTGTGTGTTGTGTGTGTGTGTGTTGCGTGTGTGTGTGGTGTGTGTGTTTGTGTGTGTGTATATGTTTGTGTGTGTATGTTTGTCCTCCCATCATCCATAACCAATCGCTTTTTTTATAATTGGTCAGCAGGAGAGGGTTGTGCCCATGGCCCTTACACACCAACTGTCGTCTTGGACATATAATGACTTAAAAAGAAGTCGCGATGGGCATGACGAAAGCGCCTTTAATTACAGATGTGCACAGCCAGAACAGACAAGAAACAACTACAAAAGGGCAACCTTAATTCTTCCTCCAAACCCTCATTCACTGCGTAACTATTGCACACACACACACACACACAGTATATATATATATAATGTCAACTGGTTATACATATATTTCCTGCCATTCATTCGTCATACACTCATTCATTAATATTGATTTCAAATCTTGGCACAGGGCTAGCAATTTCGGCGGAAAGGGTAAGTCAATTACAATGGTCGACTGATTCCTATTTTATCGACCCCGAAAGGATGAAAAACAAAGTTGAACTCAGCGGAATTTGAACTCAAAAGGTGAAGACGGACGAAATACCTATTTCTTTACTACCCACAAGGGTCTAAACACAGAGAGGAAAAACAAGGACAGACAAACGGATTAAGTCGATTATATCGACGCCAGTGCGTAACTGGTACTTATTTAATCGACCCCGAAAGGCTGAAAGGCAAAGTCGACCTCGGCGGAATTTGAACTCAGAACGCAACGGCAGACGACATACCGCTAAGCATTTCGCCCGGCGTGCTAACGTTTATGCCAGCTCGCTGCCTTAATAATAATAATAATAATAATAATAATATAATAATAATAATAATAATAATAATAATTGTTTCTTTATTGCCCACAGGGGACTAAACATAGAGGGGACAAACAAGGACAGCCAGAGTGATTAAGTCGATTACATCGACTCCAGTGCGTAACTGGTACTTATTTAATCGACCCCCGAACGGCAGCTTCGGCGGAATTTGAACTCAGACGAAATACTGCTAAGCATTTCGCCCGGCGTGCTAACGATTCTGCCAGCTCGCCGTCTTATTACCAACTTGATTAATGAATGAACATATGGAGATTGCCGCGTAGTTAAATCTGTTGTGTTTGACGGCAATACTTTCTTTTTATAGGCATCCATTGTAAGCAAACATGCTTATCGTTTACTATACATACATTCTTTTATACTGACATGTGTACAGTCTTTCGTCTACAGTTGTGTATAAGGACGATATGTTGTGTAATGAGAGTAATACTGATGAGAGTGGGGGAGAGAGAGAAAGAGTAAGAGAAGAATAAAGGGAGAGTGAGGGCGAGAGAGAAAGAGTGAGGGAAAAAGAAAGAGGGCTAGAGAGAGAAACAGAAACAAACAAATCAGTTACCGAGAAACATTTCACGCACGCACACGCACGCATGTAAATATACAAATACACACAGACATAGATGTGTGTGTGTGTGTGCGTATGTGTGTGTGTGTGGGTGTGTTTGTGTGTGTGTGGTGTGTGTGTGTGTGTGTGTGTGTGTGCGTGAGTGTGTGTGGGTGTGTACGTGTGAATTTCTAAAGGGAAATGTGGCCCAGCGTAGTGACAGAGGAATTTACGGGATTAAACGCATCTATTTATGTATGCACAGACAGACAGACAGACACATACACACACACACACACACACACGCACACACACATATACACACACACACACGTACGCATGCACATAAAGTGAAGTGTTTATATATATATATATATATATATATATATATAATGTATATACACACACACATGTTCATATATATATATGTACGTATGTATGCATGAAAAGTTGTATGTGTGTATATATATATATATATATATATATTATAATTAGGGTTCAGCAAAGATTTGCTTTACCGCATACCGAAATTTGGAAATAGCAGCCAAAGAACCTTAGCTATTTCCTCTACTTTAAGAAGAGACTCCCGGAAAAAACATTACCGAGAAATGGCCCTTTTCATGCCGAATTCTACTCGGTGAAATTATTGATTACTAGTTATTAGTTAATTTTACCCTTTGTTATTATATATATATAATATTATATCTATATATATATATATATATATATATACTGTGTGTCTGTGTTTGCGTTTGCCCCCCATCACTGTTTATAACCATTGTTGGTTTATTTAGAAATCTTAGCTCTTCAGCAAAAGCGACCGAAAGAAGAACCACGCTTAAGAAAAAGTTAGCTTTGGGGATAATTCATTCGATTAAAACCTATCAAGGCAGCACCCCAGCATGGCCGCACTCTAATGACTGAAACATGTAAAAGATATATATATATATATATATAATATAAATACGGTTACGTACAGGTATATTCGCCCCTTGAATGAACAGCATTGTGATTACTACCTTCCATTCTCTCCTATCAGCTGATATGTTCTGTTATCTAATATAATCAGCTGAAAAACTTGGATTTTGATTTTAAAACTTCGCAAGCTTTTTACTGATTTCACCGGCGGCAGACGACTGGATTAGTTCTCACATCTCACAGAGCTGAAAGACATGGTGTTGGGCCGCGCTTTCGACCATGTAACCTCTCATCAATCCAAAGCTTTGACTGGTTCTTCTCTACTTGCGGACCCAGAAAGAATGAAAAGCAATGATGACCTGGGCTAGATTCGATTCGGGACGCAGAATAGTCGGAAGAAATACAGTAAACCAAACATTCTTTATGACACTTAACTGTTCTGACATTTACACACACACACACACACACACACACACACACACACACACCACATCTGTATGTTTGTATATATGTATGTATGTATGTATGTATGTATGTATGTATGTAAGTATGTATGTATGTATGTTTGTATGCATATGTGCACTCACTTACATACACCTGCAAATCCGAAAGTGTATCGGGAAAAGCAAAAGAATTTTTGTGAGGGAAAAGAAGTGGTTGAGAGAGTAGAAAAGGAAGGAAGCTTGAGTGTGTGAAAGCGCGTGTGTGTTTATGTGGCCGCAAATGTGTGTATGTGTTGTAAGTGTATATTTGAACGCTTGTTAACGCCTGTGTGTGCGTGTGTGAATGTTTGTTTATGTGTGTGACTGAGAAAGAGAGAGAGAAAGAGAGAGAGAGAGAAATTGAGAAGAACCTCATAATTCGTGAAAGAAAGAGAGAGAAAGAATTGGCGAAAGAAAGACAAGGAAAGACAGAATTTGTGAAAGACAGAGAGAATAAGTGTCAGAAAGAGAGAGGGAGAAAGAATTAGCGAAAGAAACGGAGAACGGATGAAAGAATTAGTGAAGGAAAGATAGTGAGAGAATCAGTGAAAGAGAAAGAGGAAGAAAGTACGTGTGGTTATATTTTGTCAACAACTGGATGAAGCAGACGACTGCAATACGATATGGTGGACAGTGACAATTTCTTTAATTGAAATAAATGGTTTTATGAAAACTAAACATCAACTAAAACATATGGTGAAGTTTAATCCGTAAAATTTGATGAAAATATTTACAAAAATATGTGATACTTTAAATGATAGAAATTGTTTGTGCTATCGAAGCGTAAGACCAATATTATAGGGAAAGCTCTATAGACTACAGAATATATATCTATACTTTCCGGTGTCCGTAAATGGATGAAAAGGAAGATTGACTCTTGTCCGGATTTGAATTCAGTGTTGGGACCGATGTAAAGAATAAGCATTGCTTTATTTGCCTTCTGGACACATAAAAACTAACATTATAATAGGAATGTATTTTCTTATCTTTATACAATGCATAACTATACAAACAGTACATAAATGTACACACATTTTATATAAATATTTCTGTAGTTATGTAAAGATCACGTTTGTGAGATGTCCGTATAGAATGTATGAATATTATTTTAAAGTATTTAGAATAATCATAATGTAAATAGCTGCAGTAAAGTAAAATGACTTCGAAAGTCGACGAAAGGATCATGCAAAAGTCTAACTCAATTGCATTAGGTTAAAGAATAAATTGAAGAATTTGGTAAATGAAACTCACCTTTAGAAAGGCCCATTTTGGTTAATTATTTTTAGTAGGATTTTTAGAAGTTATTTCCGTAAAATTGTACAATTATACACTCCGCTTAGCATCCGAGTACATATTTATGGCTGTCGTTTAGATGTTACTTTTTTAAATTATTTAAGCTTCGGCCACATTCTCAAGTCAACGGATTTTAGATAAATATATAAGAAGTAAAAAATATTTGCCTTTTATAAAATTTTATTAATTTTTTTGTTATTTTGTTATTTTTTACTTTTTGATTTGGTTTTTTGATTTTGTGTTTTGTATTCTTTTTTGTAAATAAATAAATAATTTTCTTCTAAGATCACAATGTTTCCTTGCCTGTCTTTTTTTTTTTTTTTCCTCCTTCACCACTTGTAGCTTCTTCTTCAAGCAATCATCGGCAACTTGTTTGTTATGGACGTAGAGTCATGTTGTCACATTTATTTATTATAGTTTTTACACATTTCGGCGTGTCTCTACCATTTACAGAATGCATGCAATATGTGTGTAGTTGCAGCAGCAGCAGCAGCGATTCTTTTAATTTCTACAAAAAAAAGATTCAATGATATCGAGCTATTTAGCTTTCGCTGCTCTTCTACTTAAACATCTTTCTTTCTGTCTCTCTCTCTCTCTCTTTCTCTCTATCGTCTGCCTTTATATCGTCGCTTGATGTTTTAACTTGGCGGC
>NW_021834235.1:35000-42500 GCF_006345805.1 Octopus sinensis
GTGTGTGCACGCATGTGTAATTTCTCCCCGCTGACACTCAAACCCCGTTCTCTGTATGTGGGTATGCGTATCATGCTTCAATATGATTGTGTGTGCGTGCGTGTGTGTTTGTGTGTGTGTGTGTGTGTGTGTGTGTGTGTGTTGTGTGTGCGTGTGTGTTTGTGTGTGTGTGTGTGTGTGTGTGTGTGTGTGTGTGTGTGTGTGTGTGTGTGTTTCTGTGATTCCTGTGAGTGTGTTTGGTTATCTAACAAGTAGCGTGTATTGCAAAAGATGTGTGTCTATCAGCAGAGCGAATGTCGGCTGCTTACAGATCGTACACGTGTTTTTAAAACAGTGATACACAGTTATTTAATACCAGAAATGATATTCTTAAGTGACTTTTTTCTGCCTTCTCCTGGGGAGTAAATGTAACTGAAGATATTTGGAGGAGGGATAAAGAACTTTGAGCGACCGACATGAACTCGAATTGCCCCAACCGGAAATCACAGGCTTCATACATGTTCCGATTCTCAGGAACTTGCGATTTACTTCACTGCCATTGTTCTCTGTCTTGCAAAGCATACCTTGAACACTTCGACCCACACGTTCACGTTACTATTTCAACTTGCCGACAAGGATGAATAGGATGATAATGATGATGATGATGATGTGGGTGCGTAAGTACGTAATGTATGTATGTATGTATATATGTATGCATTATGTATGTATGTATGTATGTATGTATGTATGTATGTATGTATGTATGTATGTATGTATGTATGTATGTATGTATGTATGTGTGTATGTTTGTTTAAGTTTGTTTACGGGAAACGTTTTGAATATGCATATAAAAGCTCCTATTTAACTATGCCGGCTACAGCACAATATATATATATATATATATATATATATATAGGCGCAGGAGTGGCTGTGTGGTAAGTAGCTTGCTTCCCAACCACATGGTTCCGGGTTCAGTCCCACTGTGTGGCACCTTGGGCAAGTGTCTTCTACTTTAGCCTTGGGCCAACCATAGCCTCGTGAGTGGATTCGGTAGACGGAAACTGAAAGAAGCCCGTCGTATATAGATATGTATGTGGGTGTATATGTTTGTGTCTGTGTTTGTCCCTCCCAATATCGAATGACAACCGATGCTAGTGTGTTTATGTCCCTGTAACTTAGCTGTTCGACAAAACAGGCCGATAGAATAAGTTCTAGGCTTACAAAGAATAAGTCCTGGGGTCGATGTGCTCGACTAAAGGCGATGCTCCAGCATGGCCTCAGTCATTTTGACAAGTAAAAGAATATATGACCATGGGATTGCACCCACAAAGTTACCCTCCAAGGCACAAGTCCGGGCAAGGCCAGCAGTCGCCCATGCATACCAGCCTCCCCTCTCCATGTCACTGATTTTATCCAAGGGAAAGGCAAAGGCCGATACAGCTTGGCACCAGTGACGTCGCAACTCATTTCTACAGCTGAGTGAATTGGAGCAACGTGAAATAAAGTGTCTTGCTCAAGAACACAACATGCAGCCCGGTCCGGGATTCAAACTCACAACCTCGCGATCGTAAGCTCAACAAATCACTGATCCATGCGCCTTCGCATACACACACACACACAAATATATATATATATATATATATATATATATATTATTATATATATATATTACATATATTACAAATATATATTATATATATATATATATATAGATTTTCACAGTAACCACAGTCACTGGCGTAGAAAATCTGTTCGAAAACAATAATAAATCTCTGGGCGAGATATAAACAGTAACTGCTCTATAACATAAGAGGGATCAGCCATCTGAATGTGGCTAGGGTCAGGGCGGGGTGGTGGGGGTGTTACTGATGCATTTAGCCCCAGGCGAACATCGACGTCACCAGAAGAGCTGACACCATCTCGGTGTCCTTGCCAGCCAGCAAAGGGAGATCAGCCTCCCCGAAGATACAGATACTACACACGGACCGGTTTCGAGGTTATTGCCTCTTATCAACGTATGGTAAGCACCGCTCTTCGTTGAGGGACTTCCTCTACCGGCTGAGAGAGAGAGAGAGGAAGAAAGAGGGGAGAAAAATTACAGACGGACAGAAAGACACTCAGACAGACAGATAGATCGATCGGTAGGTAGGCAGCTAATTAGGTTAATGCACGTTCGTTTATGCTTGATGAATGAGAGGGGAGTACTCAAAACAAACGAGGTTTCTTATTAAAACTGAAACGGAGTTTCACGATATTGCGATCTTCAGACGGAAGTCGCCAGAACAACGCAGTAGCGTGAAAGTTGAGTCCCGAGATAAACTTTCTACTCATATGTTTCAGTCATTTGACTGTGGCCATGCTGGAGTACCACCTTTAGTCGAACCCAGGACTTATTCTTTGTAAGCCTAATAGTTATGCTATCGGTGTTTGTGCCGGTCCGCTAAGTTACGGGGACGTAAGCATACCAACATCGGTTGTCAAGCGATGGTGGGAGGACAAACACAGAAACACAAATACACACACATATATATATATATACGTATCTCTCTCTCTCTCTCTCTCTCTCTCTCTCTCTATCGCTCTCTATCTATCTATCTATATATATATATATATAAAAGGCGGCGAGCTGGCAGAAACGTTAGCAAGCCGGGCGAAATGCGTAGCCGTATTTCGTCTGCCGTTACGTTCTGAGTTCAAATTCCGCCGGGGTAGACTTTGCCTTTCATCCTTTCGGGGTCGATAAATTAAGTACCAGTTACACACTGGGGTCGATGTAATCGACTTAATCCGTTTGTCTGTCCTTGTTTGTCCACTCTGTGTTTAGCCCCTTGTGGATAGTAAAGAAATATATATATATATATATATAATATATATATAATATATATATATATATAATATATATATATATATATATATAATATATATATGTATATATATATACATATATATATACACGACGAGCTTCTTTCAGTTTCCGTCTACCAAATCCACTTACAAGGCTTTGGTCGAGACGAGGCTGTAGTAGAAGACACTTGCCCAAGGTGCCACGCAGTGGGACTGAACCCAGAACCATGTGGTTGGGAAGCAAGCTTCTTTATTTCATATAGATTTGCCATACAGGCATTACAGAGAGGGGACAAACAAAGTCAGACAAACATAAAGGGTGAAGAAGCTTTTACGTTTTAAAAATGTCAAATCAATCCGATGAAAAAATGAATCGATGAAATATGCCTTAAAAGTTCTAAATTTCGAATAAGTCATTGTGTTTCGCAATGAGGAGCATTGAAAGAAAAGCACCCAACAATCTCGTTAGAACCTTTACTTTTTAACCCGACCTCACTTACCTGGTGCCAATCGCACCCAGCTTGCTCACCACAGGCTTCCATCTTTTCACAAACATATCTCGTGACAGACATTTCTTCTCCAGCCTGATCTTACTACCGAGGTGGTAACTAAAAATGCGAGCTGCCAGAAACGTTAGGACGCCGGGCGAAATGCTTAGCCGTATTTCGTCTGCCGCTATGTTCTGAGTTCAAATTCCGCCGAAATCGACTTTGCCTTTCATCCTTTCGGGGTCGATAAATTAAGTACCAGTTATGCACTGGGGTCCATATAATCGACTTAATCCGTTTGTCTGTCCTTGTTTGCCGTCTCTGTGTTTAGCCCCTTGTGAGCAGTAGAGAAATAGGTAACTAAAAATGTTAATCAACCTGTGGCCAGAGACAAAGATACCTGTCACTATAACTTTCACACGCGTCTTCCATACTGTTTTTTTCAGTATGGCTGCTACGCAGAGAAAACAAGCCTTCCTTTCCCTGTTTAGGAAAGGAGGTGGCACAATCTCGTTGACAGACTCAGCTGATAGCTCTACTCTTGCCATCTTGTCGTTCTTAAGCTGGTGTTTGGAGCACAAATTAACAAGAAATCTCGGTGGAAATGCTACAATGTAGGTTGCTTTAAAAACGGAAGTTTGTATCATAGGAACCAGGCACGGTCTCAGGTAATCTAGTATTGAAAGATTTACAATCAGTAAAGAATTTGACGAACGCAGGATTTGGCAGTTGGCCACGCAGAAGCCCACTTATTGACTAATGTAGTTCCTATATTAAAACCCGTTTGTTACTAATTTCTTTTGACATCCACCATCTTTGTTTCAGTTTTTAAAATAATATAGAATTTAATAAAATAACCTTAGTATTATTGAGCTGGTGTTGGAAAGATAAATTAACATGGAATTTTGATGGGAGGTTTTCATTTAGATCACTTTGAAACAGGAAGTCGTATCTCAAGTGGATTGGTATCGAAAAGGGTAAATATATTGATATAGCATATCTACCCATTTTTATTTTTTTCTCCTTAAACCTCTCAATGTATGGGGAAAGACAGGATGTCTTTTGAAAATCAATTAAACAGGGAATAAATTCGGGTTAATACTGTGACTATATATATTCAACAAAATATGATATTCTATTAGATTCAATGGAATGTCTCGAGCTAGGCTTGCGGCAAATTTAATGAGCACGGAAATCACTTAACGTCGTCTGGTTAGGAGGTTATATAGCTGGGCGTTTACAAGGAGCTGTCACTAATATTCTTTCTTCCTTTGTCGTTTTAGGATCGATAAAATAAATAAGAATATACTAAGGTCATATCTTTTAGTATTTCGTTCCATATTACAAATTTGGCCTTGGGTCAACGATAACAGAGAAAAAAAAAACAGTATTCTGGATAATTTACAAATTTCTGCTTCAAAATGAAAAATGAAATTAACAATCTGACCTACATAATTAAACTAAGTTGCTTTTACTTCTAGTGTTGTACACTTTCATGTGTATGTGTACGTATATATATATATATATATATATATATATATATAGATAGATATATGAGAGAAAATAGAGATTAATTAATTCATAATTATATTTATTAATTGCACAAAACAGATGTAATCATTAATTAATTAATCCCTTATTAATTAATTAATCTTTATTTTCTTAATTTCGTTATATATATATAACGAAATTGCGAAAATAGAGATTAATCAATTAATAATTATATTTATTAATTGCCAAAAAAAAAAAAAACACAGACATAATCCCTGATAGCTGTTTCGATTCCGACTTTAAAGATTTTAATTGTAATAATTAAATCATTATAAAATAGAATCTGGTCGGAGGCATTAAAAGAATTACTATTACGTTTTTGTATGTCGAGTGTACGGAACATCTCAGCCGAGAACTGTTTTAGGGATAAATTTCCTATAGAGCTTATAAAGAATAATATCGGTGGATATTTGTATCCCTAATGGGGCTTATTTTTACCTCTAATTGAAATATATAGACATACACACATATACACACACCACACCACACACACACCACACACAAAACATATATATATATATATATATTATATATATATATATATACATATGCATGTATATATGTATATATATATGTGTGTATATATATATATGTATATATATATATAATATATAATATGTATATATATATATATATATATATATGTATATAAATGTATATATATATATATATATACACATATATATACATATATATATACATATGTATGTATATATGTGTATATATATATGTATATATAATGTATGTATGTATAAATATATATATATATCTGTGGTTCTTTCCGTTGAAGAGCGTAGGCTCGAATCGTAAAAGACTTTCTCACTTCCCGAGCGTTAAACTAATACATCTGTTTGTTGTTTATACACCTGTCTCGTCTTCTTTTATTTTGTTTTTTTTTGTAAATTCCAACTACCACACACACACACACACACACACACACACACCACAACACACACATATATATATATATATATATATATATATATATATATATATATATATACATGATAGATACAAGAATAAGTGAGTGAGAGAAGTAGAATATGAAAACATTACAGACATGTAAACTAAATACAATGAATCATACCAGAGGAAGGAGCTCGGAACCATTCAGAAGCGAACGAAATGTTTTGTCGGTTCGACAGTGGTTTCGTTAATGAGGAATATACTAAGGAGGGAATATACTACACTGTAGGAAATATTTCAGTTTAACAAATGTTGAAGTAAGTACACGTGTAAGTGAATATATGAAAACTGAACCAAGTTTTAAAAGATTATGTTTAGTTGAATCAGTGTTTCTCAACAGGGTTCACATGACCCTTGGTGAGGTCCATATAAGATTTTGTTGCTAAAATATCTGTGCAATAAATTGCTTATGCTTCTACAATACACAAAATATGTTAACAAAATATTTATACAATTTCTAATGATATTTAATTATAAAAATATAAAAGGACTAACACTTTGACCCGGCGTTGCCGGGTCATAGTGCTAGTGCATGCATATACAGTGGCGTGCGTGCGGGAGTACTGACCAAATCTCCAACCAATCACATACAGCTAGCTGGCATTCAATTGGCGTATCAAGTTTCAGGCATTTTGACTGGGTTTTGGATAGAAAATTCACAAAAATTCACTTCTATTGATTTTTTAATGGCTTTGCAGGGTAACTGGGGAAATGTAAAAATGTGCACGACCACCCTTGGACGGTTTTGAATGACCATAGAAAGTCCGAGCCCTCTAATTGAAAAATTGTGGATTTTTATAAAGGACACACACACACACACACAGACATTTTGGAGATTTTTAAACATCGAATGTCTATGAGGGCCAACATGAGCAAAATAGGAACCAAAGATGTTCACAGGTAAAAAGAAACGATTGAGGATCACTGAATTAAATCCAATATACGTTTTATCCTAATAGTCTGATTATCTAATCTTGTGTGTATCGCATAGACTCAGATGAGTGAAGGCGCGTGGCTTAGTGGTTAAGGGTGTTGGACTCATGATCGTAAGATTGTGGTTTCGATTCCTGGACTGGGTGACGCGTTGTGTTCTTCAGCAAAACACTTCATCTCACGTTGCTCCAGTTCATTCAGCCGGCAAGAATGAGTAACCAGTCTAGGTGGGGAATATATACACCACAGAAATCGGGAAACCGGCCCTCGTGAGTCGGTATGATTCAAGAAGGTTACCTTTACTTTACCTTTAAACTCAGATGAGTTGTTGTTTGAATTAAGCATGAAGGCGGGAAAGATATGCAGTGATGTACGTCTGGAAGATCCTGGGAAGTCTTGTGGCAAACTTTATCATTGAAAGTTACACATACAGCAGAACGGGGCACCGCTAAATAGTGCCAAAGGTCCCAACATCATCATCATGATACAGGGTCAGATATTGCAACAGCTTGGGTTTGAAGGGCCCACATCTCTTCAATATTTTTCCAAAAAGCCTGAAATACATCCGTGGAGTGGATGTAGGTGTCTTCAAAACAAGACTGCATCTCTTCCTATCAAGAGTTATGGATGAGTCTACCGCGTGGCAGGAAACGCATATGAAGGAAGCAGCATTAATCTCCCTCATTCTTCGATTGCTACATATCAGAGGAAGTTTCAAGTAGTGAAGGTATAGTAAAGC
>NW_021834235.1:47500-55000 GCF_006345805.1 Octopus sinensis
TGTACTCACACGTAGGCACAGACACGCACAAAAACACATACACACATACACGTATACATATACATGGCTTTTCTAATAGGAGTCTCAAGAGCTCAACAATTTTGATAAGGCTAACACCACACCAACGCACAGACATATCTATACAGCCACACAAACATAAATACATAATGTCTTTGTATCTATCATAAAAATATGTTAATGGTTGTTCGTAGACATCATACATCCAATTAAACGCTAACACATTTTTATGTAGTAAAGGATCTTTTCGGTTTGAACGGCAGTTTTTTCTAGCGGTGTCATATGAAATTGTCACCCATAATTATGACCCTAGTATCGATCTATTGCATTTCAATCTGTTTTAGGGTTAGGGTTAGGGTTAGAGTTAGGGGTGAGGGGAAGCGTATCTTTTTTTCTTCACAAATGTAAATAAACCCAATCTGTTTCTTAAACGAGGGACATATTCATACGGCACAGAATGTTTTTTTTACCTCAATAGACGTCATTGATTGGTTGAAATTGAGGAAATTGAAGAAAAAAACAACAACAAATATCTTACAAACTATAGAATTTTCTCAATAAAGCCAAGAGAAAAAGATGTTTTATAAACATATTCTACCATTATACGAAGTTTAAAAGTGTTTAGTTACCTAGAAATTATGTTAAAATTTGCCGTTCAAACCGAAAAGATCCCACCTTTTCATGTACTAAATGCATCATACATCTAACTCCACATTGAATTTTACATTAACCCTTTGTCTGTTCAAAGCATTTTGATAAGTTTGTCCTAAACGTCCTCGCTCGTTTTCAAACTTTTCGTCAGCCTTTATTTCATACATTCGGTGTTAAAATAAAAATTTCCTTTCATACGTCCTAAGTAACTCTGGCGGATGAAAAGAATCGGGAATGTACATCATACATGATGCATGATTACCGGAGAAATATGTCTTTTGATATCGCTTGTAATACAAAGGACAGACAAAGGGTTAAATAAAGATTTCTCTTCAGCCTCCCTTCTTCCTTAAAATTTTCTTCTTGATTTAATGCAAACCCAACATTTGTAAGAGAATGGATTAAAATGACTCAGTATATAACTGGTATTATTTTAACCATTTCTCATGAAGTGTATCTAAAATGAAATGTCATCGAGGTCGTGAAGCTGCGAGGTGGCACATTGTTGGTTCGGAGCAATGAAAGAAATGTAATCTGAATGCTAACCCGGTCAAACACACAACTAAAGAGGTGCAAATTAATACAATGCCAGTAGAAAAACACCAACAGAGGTGTGAGTGTATCGAAAGTTATTGCTAATGGGATATGAAGACAAGACTTCGGGACATGCCTTAAGAACCTGATACATATCATTGGATCTCTGTCCCGTTGTCACTGCTATGTCCCAATGGCAATATTGCCCGAATCCTCGTCGCAACAGATATGTCCCATGATGACGACATTTATTTCGTCGTCTCTACGGGTCTGCTCCGAACTGCGAACCTTCGCCGACAACTCCTGGCATGTGCAGGAACTGGTTCGCAATCCATTATCAGTTGTGTTTTTTTTTTTTGTCTTTTCACTTCGCCCCAAAATGGGGAAAAAGACAAACTCACAAAATTCACAAGCCCGCAGGCAAAAATAGTACTTATCAAATTCAACAATTCAAATCAAAGGTTCACCCTCGCGGGAGACCCCTCAACAGGCATACAACACAACTCACATCGACCGAAATCAAAAGATTTAACAACAGGAGCAACAATCTTCGCTGACCGACCCTACTGACTGTGTCAGTCCCCTATTTATTAGTAGTGGACCAGCCCACTTCTCGCCTGGGGGGCCTCCACCACAACAGAATCCATTGTCTTTTAGCTACAATTCTACGAGAAACAAAGCAAAACGCGAAAAATCCAAGAAATATAAGAATGTAAGATTGCATCGTGTTTATTTCTGAATTATTATCTGTGTTTATTAGTGTTTCCATGTAGACGTGTGTTAGCACCGAGCTACAAGATGTCATGGCTATTTTTGCGAACACAGCACTTCTTTTTTTTTTATTTTGTTTTTATATATTATCTAATTTTTGCCAATGAAGTCTCTTTCCTCAAGTACATAAAGACATTCAAGTGCCAGTCAGCAGCAATTTGTGTGACTGAGTGCAGAATTATGAGTAGAGTCCCGTATATGGTATATGTCAGTGCTTCTAGATAGACACACGGTGACACAGTTAACACACATACACACACACACAAACACACAGAGGCACGCACACACGTACACATACATAGACGAACAATCATATATACAAATATATTCGTGAATTCATAGAAATATAACTACGTAGGTGTGTGTGTGTGTGTGCGTATGCATATGTGTGTGTGTGTTGTGAATGTATGTGAATATGATATGTCGTCTGCATATTTCGAGAGGATACTTAAATAGTTATTAAGTGAGCTGCCGGGATTTCACAAACACACTAGAAATACGTCATTAACTACAGATGCAATCGAGTGCAAGTATTGAACACCTTGATGATTGATAGGGATTTGTATCGATATCAGTGAATAGATACATTATTTACATTATTTACATTCGACGGATATTTGTCCTCATCTTGTTTGTTGTTAACATAACGTTTCGGCTGATATACCCTCCAGCCTTTATCAGGTGTCTTGGGGAAATTTCGAACCTGGGTTTCCCCAAGATACCTGAAGAAATTTCTCCAAGACATCTGATGAAGGCTGGATGCTATATCAGCCGAAACGTTGTGTTAACAACAAACAAGATGAAGACAAATATCCGTCGAATGTAAATAATGTACATAATTCCTCATCTCTTAAATATAGAACTGCAGTGAGTAGATATTCTTAACTTTATGTACTAATAGGTTAACTAAAACTGTTGCAACACGATTAACTCCCTCGTCATCCACAGCCAAAACATATACATTGGAAATATATCGCAGATGCCATGGGTGGATTGTTATTAGCAATTTCTGATTTTCAGTAGTTGATTAGTCAGCAGTTCATATCGATTAAGTATTGAACAAGTAATTAATTGGTTGATGGTTCATATTGATGAAGTGCTGAACGAGTGACCAGTGGCTATTGAACTGGTAGCTGAATGATCGGAAATTTGCATCGATGGCATACAGAACAAACGGTTGACCGGTGACTCATATCAATGAGGTAGTTAAATGATCGATAGTTCTCTCTATCGATAGGGTATTGAACAACTAACTGATTGATTGGGTTGTATCGATGAGGTACAGAACAAGTATCGATTGATAGGAGCATACATATTAACGAAATACTGAACAAGTAGTTAATTGATTGATTGGAAGTTTATATCGATGAAATTAAAGGTAACTATTAGATTGATAGACATACATATCGATACAATATTGGACATATTGATTGGGTGGGTTGTATTGAAAAGATACGAAGCAACAAATTGACTGATAGAAGCAAAGATCTAGTAGATTGAATAGGTTGTATCGATAAGGCACAAAATATTTTGAGTCATTGCTCTTCATTTGAGAATGAGTAGAAGAAAGGAAGTGGCACCAGCCGAAGGACAGGGCTCCAAGTCTTTACAGATTTTATTCCTCACTCAACTTATTGAATTCTTCTAAGAATTTCCCTAAGGTTTACTATCTTCAATTATCTCAAATTCCAAATTCAAATTGCTTTCCATACACTATCTAAAAAAATTTTACCTGAGATTTCTCGAAATATTCCAGTTTGGAAAAGAATGTTTTTACCAGACTATCTGTGTTTCTGATGCACTACATGGAGACAAAACCTTCAATGTAGGACTTGACATAGGAATGATAGCCAACTGAGTCAACAGCAGCCAGTTTGTGCAAAAGGATCGCCAATTCAAATCGTACGGAAACAAACCAACACACAAACATGTGGTAAGTCAGACCATCAAACTTTAAGCTAGTGATTTGGACTGATGCATCTAAACTCTGGGGATCAATAAAACCACAGAATAATTGAAGGGTGAGGACTTGAAATAACGAGTTTAAGTTTGTTTACGAGATCGGGAGACACCGAGTCTCGTCAAGTTGCTTTGCTCTAGATACACTAGAAAAACAAACTAACGAGGTTAATTACTCAGCAACACCATCTGCACGATGAACAACAGCAAGTTAGTGTTAATATTTTTTATACAATGAGTATCAAAAACCTAATTATGAATACTTACGTTGTTAGGAAAAAGACATTAGCTCAATGACTAATATTATTTTAATCTTTAGGTTGATTGTAGGATTCCCTTTCAACACTATCTTTATAGGTGACTTTGCGTCAAAAAATCTCAATTGCTAATAATAGTCCACCCATGACATTTGCGATATATTTTCAATGTATATATTTTGGGTGTGGATGACAAGAGAGTTAATCGTATTGCAACAGTTTTAGTAAACCAATTATTTCATAAGGTTAAGGACATCTACTCACTGATATCTACAGAGTGCACTTGCATCTGCAACAATTTTTCCCGGTTAATGTGGCATTAAGGAGATGAGAGAGACGTCAGTCAATCGCAGACAGCATTTTCCCACGAGTGGATTGGAGATCAGGACTGTAAATCAGCGAAACATTCGTCACTTCTAAAATGCTACCGCTAGTAATAGACACGTCTTGATTGTACCTGTTTATTTCCCGTGTTTAGCTTTGTAGACAGAAATATTTTAAATTAAGTATCTTGACAACAGACACAATATGGTGCCGGCAGCAAGATAACAACCACCGAACTCTCGGGCGATTAATTCGACTACATACGTTCATGTAAATTCACGCTTTGAATTAGATCGATGCTGATGTCGCTTATATTTCTTATTTCTTTACTACCCACAAGGGGATACAGACAGAGGGAACAAACAAGGACAGAAAAACGGATTAAGTCGATTATATCGACCCCAGTGCGTAACTGGTACTTATTTAATCGACCCCGAAAGGATGAATGGCAAAGTCGACCTCGGCGGAATTTGAACTCAGAACGTAGCTGCAGACGAAATGCCGCTAAGCATTTTTTCCGGCATTATTATTATTGTTGTTGTTGTTATTATTATTATTATTATTATTATTATTATTATTATTATTATTATTATTATTATTATTACCAATTTCTATTTCAAGATATTTATACTTGCTCAGTCTTTGGAAGGTCTTGACAGATACATTTATATCGATTGGGATAGTCATATCAATGAAGAGGCAGGATTTTTGTCTGAAGCCTTTCAATATGATGTCTGGCCTATCTTTCTGTCAGTTTGAATGGTGAAGTTCCAGAGGAGTTTTTATTATTATTATTATTTTTATTATTATTATTATTTTTATTATTATTATTATTGTTGTTGTTGTTGTTGTTGATGTTGTTATCATTATTATTATTATTGTAGTTGGTGTTGTTTGTTTGTCCTCTGCGGGGAGATAAGCCCTTGAGAATAAAGAGCAGGCTCCTAGCTGACTGACTTTACAATCTGGTTTCGATTCCTGCATTAAGCCGTTTCTTTTCATTTATGCCATTAATACCTTCTGGGAAAATATTACACAGCCATGCCATCCTCCTTAAATTCCCATGGTCCTTGCTTATATAAGAAACCTTTTTTTATTATATCAGAAATTATTAATACCACCTGCTATCTACGGCGTAAGTGATCACAGATCTCATAATAAACACACCCACACGCTTATACGTTTATATATATATATATATATATATATATATATATATATATTATATATATATATATATGATAAAATAATGTCTGTGCACGACATAGGCACTCTTAAAGATGATGTATAATTAAGGTCGCAATAACCTTAAGCGTAGAAGATTCAGAAAGGTATTTTTCGGAAATGGTATAGTTCTTATCAAGTGACCATTCCTAAAAACGAGTTTTTGACTGCAACAAAATGACGCTAAGTACAATGCACACACACACACACATATTATATCGAGAGAGAGAGAGAGAAAGAGAGAGACGTGCATATTATATATATATATATATATATATTATATATATATATATATATATATGTATGTATGTATATATATATGCATATGTATATATCTTCTGCGATATATATATATATGTGTGTGTGTGTGTGTGTGCGTGTGTATGTGCATGTGTGCATGTATATATTTTTTAATTCTTTTATTCTATTACTAGCAGTATAGCTCAGTCTTTCTCGGGTTTGTTTTCTTTTCGACCCTTTAAAGTAAAATTTTTGCATTTTGTAGCTTGTTATTCTCTTTAAGTGAGCATTTTTCTGATTGAAATGCACCGAAAAATGGCGACACAGCAGTCAAAAGATCGTAAAAAAAATAGGGATTTTCATAGAAAAAAACACCATTTTGATGTAAATAATTTTTGGTATTAACATGGTCCGATTTGAACTTTTTCTTCTACGGAAGGAAGAGCAAGCCTTCTGCTATCATAATCTCAATTTTGGTCAACTTGCGCCGAAAGGTCTCGGAGTAGATAGTGTTAGTTGAAGGCTACCAAACCTGCCTCACGCAGACAACTTCAGCTTTATATATAAAGATTTGTTTCAACCATTTCACTGAAGCCACGCTGAAGCATCGCCTTTAGTCGAAGAAATCGAACCCAGGAGTACTTATTTTATCGGCCACTTTTGCCTAACCGCTAAGTTACGGGGACGTAAGCACACTAACATCAGTTGTCAAGCAATAGTGGGGCACAAACACATACATACACACACACACACACACACCACACACACACACACACACACACATACACACATATATATATATATATATATTCAAAATGTGACCGCGTGTGTACCGTTGGCGATATTTTTTTTCCTCTGTCTTCCCTTCTCTGGATCTTTCCTTCTCCTATGTTTCCGACGAAGAGCTCCGCTCGAAATGTTAAACCCTCCTTCTTTCCTTCTTTCCAGAGCGTCCAATAATACTATAATTGTTCCACGTCCTCGCGTTGTTGTTTCTTTGTGCTTTCTTGTTTGGATTAACTATATATATATATATATATATATATATATATAGTTAATCCAAACAAGAAAGCATATATATATAATATAATAATAATACGCGTATATATATATATATATATATATATATATATATATATATTATATATATATATATATATATATATACATATATACGACGGGCTTCTTTCAGTTTCCGTCTACCAAATCCACTTACAAGGCTTTGGTCGGCCCGAGGCTACAGCAGAAGACACTCTCACAAGGTGCCACGCAGTGGGACTGAACCCACTATTAATAATGATGATAATAATAATAATAATAATAATGATGATAATAATAATAATAATAATATAATAATAATAATAATAATAATAATAATAATAATAATAATAATAATAACAATAACCCTTGCTACTATAGGCACAAGGCCTGTAATTTGGGGGAGAGAGTCAATTAAATTGATTCCAGTTCACAAACGGTACTTATTTTATTGACCCCGAATAGATGAAAAGCGAAGTCGACC
>NW_021834235.1:60000-71026 GCF_006345805.1 Octopus sinensis
CTTCTATACAAAATGGGTCCACCAAGCATAGAGATTAAATAATTGTTTTTCCGGACAAAAATATCAAATGAATTTAGTCTAGGTCAGTGTGGAGAATGTCTTGAAAAGGTAAAGAAATCCTAACGATTCAATCACACAACCGACGTAATACTTCTGGCATTGTTAAGGCGGTGAGTCGACTGAATCGTTGGGACACCAGGTAAAGTTCTTAGCGGAATTTCGTCCGTCTTTGTGATCTGAGTTCTAATTCCGCTAAGGTCGGCTTCGCCTTTTATCATTTCATTCATTCATTCGGTTCTCATTATCCCTTGTGGCACTTGAGGCGACAGCAAGCTCGTTCCACCTTCAAACACTGAAAGCGTTCATGATAGTTTGTTGAATTGGTAACCCTCTGCTTTTAAGATCTTTCGTCGTTGTTCTCCGCCATTACAAAAGATCTTAAAAGCAGAAACTTAACGATAGAACAAGCTAACAAAGACGCTTTCAGTGTTAGAAGATAGGATGATCTTGCTATCGCCTCAAGTGCCAAATCTTTTCGGGGTCGAGAAAATAAACATAGCTATTCACTAAGATGGCTGCAATTGACTTAGTTCTCACCCCCAAATTACTGGGCTTGTACCAAAATTTGAAGCCTATATTTTAGGTGTCGGTATTACTGATATCTGTTACAAAGAGCTTCATTTATAATAAAATATCTTTCAATATTGTGCTTAAGTTAGAAATAGTTACAAAGCTAGACACAGATTTAAGTCTGCGATGAATACACTACCATACCATATAATACTTTCCTGGTAATTCTGGCCGTGCCAAGGAGGCAAACCTTTTGTAACAGTTCTACTGGACATTCTATTCCAATTTCCTTTATATTCCCCTTTATGCCTTCTGACACTGTCCCCAATAACACAAAAATAATTGGCACTTCATTTTTCATAATCGCGCTATCTTGTACTTAAGATGGTCGTGCATGTCTATTCTTCTTCTTCTTCTTCTTCTTCTTCTTCTTCTTCTTCTTCTAATCATTATTATCTATCATTTATTATAATCATTATCATTATTATTATTATTATTATTATTATTATTATTATTATTATATAAGTCCCATCTTTAGAAAAATATATGCCATAGTTATAATTGCAACTTACAGTGTACTGTTTGATCTGATGTTTGAAACACATTTTTTATTCAGAAACTATCAATAAAAATGTCAGTTAAGTATATTGTTAAGACTTACGCAGATTCTTGAAACATTCTTCAGTTCAATTACATCATTTTTACTCCACTCTGATCAAGAAATTGAAAGTCACATCTGATGCAAAGCTATTTCTACATCAGCCATCATCCAAGTAGCCTCTCTGCGCCCCAAGACTCTCCAGTTGTGCCTCATGCATACAACCAGCCAAGATTTTGTTTCCAATCCATTCTTTGGATGTCATCAGTCCGCAAACGTCTCTGACAACCTCTCGCTCTCTTCCCATTGCATAAGACCATCTGTCCGGATGGTCTTATGCAGTGGATCGTGGTGCACTGCATATTCAAAATATGAGGTCCGAGGGACATTCCAGACATTTTGAAACTTGTTTTCATGAGAGGCAGTTATAACTGCCCTAGATTATTGGATTATTGGATTATTGGATTATTGTAACGTTGGCATATCATTACTATGCATTTAATAAGCTGACCTGCCAACTTTTGTTCTTCCTGATTGAAGGAAGACGGCCGTAATAGCACTTTGAACACGCCCTATATAACGTTGCTTGTAACAGCTGACTCGTTTGCAGAAAGCAGTCGGGACATTTTGTGTTAAACTGGACAAAAACACTACAGAAACTTATGAAATGCTCCAGACTGGTCATGGATTAATTTGTATGTGCTGAGCATCTGTTTTTCCCTGGCACAAGAGGCCAGGGAAAACAAGTCCACCGGGAAGTTTATGATGATTCTCCTTTTCGACTGCGAGGGCATCATCTACATCCACTCGGTTTCCAGTGACCAGACGGTCAACAAGGAGTACTTTGTGGAGATTTTGAAGGAGTTTAGAAAAAGATTTCCTTGCAAAAGGTCAGAGCACCCGCACTAGGGCAGGGCACCTATATACAATTAAATCATGGAAACCAATCCCTTGATTTACATGCGTGTCACAATTGTCCCTCACCAAAACTGCAATGCAGATCTTGCTCCCTGTGACTTTTGGTTGTTCCCCAAGCTGAAGGGGACGAAGTGGGTTGTGATAAGTGACCTGGACACATTCATTTTGGAGACCTTCCACAGAGCCTTTACGAAGTAGCTGGGGCGCTACAATAGGTACATTGAAGTTAGAAGATTATACTGTGAAGGCAGAGTTTTGTACTTCTATGGAATTAATAAATGTTTCTCCTGAAAAGTCTCAAAACTTCTGGAATGCACCTTGAACACACACGGAAATTTATTTCTACGTATATATATGCACAAATTCGTATGTATTTTATTATTTAAAAAAATTTAGTTGTCTTTCTTATTTTTAGTTGTGAATTTAAAACTAATTTTCATAATCTATTCAAGATTTATATATATATATATATATATATATATAATATATTATATATATATATTATTTTGCTATCATTAGAATGATGATTTAATGGTTTTTACAAGCAAATCTAATTATAATTAGTCTACTTTAATGAAACAGGGGAAATTTAATTAGTAATTATGTCAAGTCGTACACTGAGGAGATTTCAACATCAAATAAAAACATCTTTCAACTAGTTTCCGTTGAATTTTGGCAAATTAATAGCATTTAGATTTCGGAGTTTTTTGCCAAGTTACCACCACCACCACCACCACCACCACCACCACCACTACCACCACCACCACCACCACCACCACCACCACCACTACCACCACCACTACCACCACCACCACCACCACCACCACCACCACCACCACCACCACCACCACCACCACCACCACCACCACCACCAACCACCCCACCACCACCACCACTACCACCACCACCACCACCACACACCACCACCACCACTACCACCACCACTACCACCACCACCACCACACCACCACCACCAACCACCACCACCACACCACCACCACCACCACCACCACCACCAACCACCACCACCACCACCACCACCACTACCACCACCACTACCACTACTACTGCTGCTGCTGCTATTTCTACTGCTACTACTACTACTAGAACCACAGTTGCTGCTACTGCTACTGTTGCTGTTGCTACTGCTACCACGACTACCTCTATCACTATTCCATGTACTAATACTTTTACTACTATTGCTGCTACTTCTACTGTTGTTGTTGCTGCTGCTGCTGTTGCTGTTGTTGCTGTTGCTGTTGAGCGAACGGTCTTCGTCCCAGAGCTCGCAAGATGGGGGAAGTCCGAAACGTGGTCCTTTGCTATTCGTAAGACATGCAGAAGAGAAAGCAGGTCAACCCCCGACACCGAGAGCATCGACGGATGGATGAATGCGCATCCAGGCTCAGTGGTTGCGTAGGAAGTCGGGAACAAGAAACAGGAAGAAAGAGTGAGAGGAAGTTGGAGCGAAAGAGTACAACAGGGGTCGTCACCACTCCCTGCCGGAGCCTCGTGGGGCTTTAGGCGTTTTCGCTAAATAAACACACACAACGCTCGGTCTGGGAATCGAAACCGCGATCCTCCGACCGCGAGTCCGCTGCCCTAACCACTGGGCCATTGTGCCTCCACTGCTGCTGTTGCTAGTGTTTATGAACGCCGAGCTTCTGCTTTGGCTACGAAATCTTAAACTCTCCAGTCAGCAATACTCACTTAAGAAGCATGTTTTTTTTTGTTTTTTAAGCATTATGAATTTTAAGAGTCAGCACAGACGAGAAATAGAATGATATTTTAAATCTAATGAGAATTCGTTAAATTTACTCAGATTTCGTTAGTTGTCTTTCACTTTAAGAATAACAGGTTTTACGTAAACCATCTCGAGGAATAATCAGACTTTGCCGAACTATGCATCGAGCCGGTTTCAGATAAGATTTCATATGAAATCAGAGAGCGTCGATAACAAACAAGTACAAAGAAACGCAGCCATATTTCACAGTATTCAAGATTAGCAAAAGAAAGAAAAAAATGCAATGCGGAAACACCAAAACAATTGCTATACAAGAAGAGCGAAAGTAAAGAATTGGCTCAACATGTAGCAGTAGGAATCGTGGTGATTGACAGCGATAATTGTAAGGGTTCCTTAAACATCCTTCTTGATTATCGTGATATTATGATGAAGTTGTTGTACACGGTGTGGCAAAATCCCTCCGAGAATCACCCTTTATGTCTTTATGATAAATGTTTCATTAATAAACTGACAATATGCATAAAATTTGACAAAATTCTTATCTGAATAAAAAAAACAGTGAAATACTAGCTACATGAATACATGATTATTACTTGTGTAACTTTACTAGTGATATAATAATTGACGAGTAAAACATGGGAGGTTTTTCTGCTGCATGCTGTAGCCACAGTGAAACGTGAGAGGGTTTTCTGACTGACAAGCAACGTGTAATGAAATATACACGCAAAAATATAAACGTTGCTCCAAGACAAAAATCAACAAGCGATATGGTATACAATAGAATAAATGTCATACTGCCCTAGAATAACTTGAATTACCTCTAATATGATACAATTTCTGGCTCACCACCATTTAATTAGAAATGTAATATAAAACAACACAACACACTGTAGGTCTGAAGAATCACGTTGGGAAAATAACTAAGACTTCAAATTTGTCGGTATTTTTTTTTTTCAATATGATAGTGTGCGGCCATGTTAACATTTTAAAAATACATTGCCTGGTTTTAAACTCGGTATCGGCTGTCTATTTTAAGGCTTATATATCGCAATAGGTGGGGTCGAGTGTTTATTATTATTTTTTTCTTATAGACAACAAAACGGTATAAATTTCATGTTGTCTTATATCTATCTCAGAAACAACTGGATTATAGCTAGGTTATTTAATTTTTTTCCTTTTTTTTCTACTCTAGGCACAGGGCCCAGCATTTTTGGGGAGGGAGCCAGTCGATTAGATAGATCCCAGTGCATAACTGGTACTTAATATCCACCCCGAAAGGATGAAAGGCAAAGTCGACCTCGACGGAATTTGAACTCAGAACGTAAAGACAGACGAAATACTGCTAAACATTTCGCCCGGCGTGCTAACGATTCGGCCAGCTCGCCATCTTAGCTAGGTTAGTTTATGACATACATACATGCATGCACGCACACACGCATACATACATACATGCATGCATACATGCATACATACATACATACATACATACATACATACATACACATACATACATACATACATACATACATACATACATACATACATACATACATACATACATACATACATGCATGCATACATTCTGCCTATCGTCCTCGAAAGGATGAAAAGCAAAATCTATCCTCGGCGGTATTTGAACTCATAACCAAAATATAGACGACATACCTATTTCTTTGCTACCCACAAGGGGCTAAACACAGAGAGGACAAACGAGGACAGACAAAGGGATTAAGTCGACCCCAGTGCGTAACTGGTACTTATTTAATCGACCCCGAAAGGATGAAAGGCAAAGTCGACCTCGGTAGAATTTGAACTCAGAACGTAACGGCAGATGAAATACTGTTAAGCATTTCGCTCGGCGTGCTAACGTTTCTGCCAGCTCGCCACCTTCTAAAGATAGACGACATACCGTTAAATATCTTGTCCGGAGTGCCAACGGTTCTGCTAGTTCGCCGCCTTATGTCGACCTGTAATCAAGACAATTTAACGTTATACGTATATTCTTTTATTCTTTTATTTGTTCCAGTCATTTGACACCTTTAGTCGAAGAAATCGACCCCAAAACTTATTCATTGTAAGCCTAGTGTTTATTCTATCGGTCTCTTTTGCCGAACCGTTAAGATACGGGGACATAAACACATCAGCATCGGTTGTCAAGCGATGGTGGGGTGGGGTGGGGACAAACACGACCACAAACACACACATATATACGACGAGGTTCTTTCAGTTTCCGTCTATTCAGAAGGTTTTGGTCGGCCCGGGGCTAAAGTAGAAGACACAACGTTTCGGGTGATATACCCTCCAGCCTTCATTAGGTGTCTTGGGGAAATTTCGAACATATTATTATTATTATTATTATTATTATTATTATTATTATTATTATTATTATTATTCAGGTCACTGGATTCGAACTCGAAATCTTGGGGTTAGTAGCCCGCGCTTTCAACCACTACGCTCGATGGAGTGAATTTTAGGGTTTATAAATCTAATATTTTCCTGTCCTTATAATGTAAATAAAACCAAAGGCTTGTTGAAAGAAATTAAAGAAGAAGACAACCAGAAGCCACTCGGCTGGAGCAAACTAGTAATTTAAAGGTCCAACTGATGAGTATCCATTTATTTCAACATATAGTGGGAACCTCTTTAATATGTGGTCATTTTCATACCAACCCACCTGTGACCGACCCGAGTACTTTGATACATATTTCATGTCTTAAAGTGGTTTAAATTAAACCATCCATCAAAATCTCATGCAAATTTCTGTCCCAGATACCATCTTAATGACGCCAAAGTTATTTCACTAAATTCTTGAAGAATACTTGTGTATTTCAAAAGAAACGTGATAGCAAAAGGTTTAGAGTGATCTAAATTGAAAGGGTTCCACCAAAGTTTCAGAAATATAATATCAAATGATTAATTAAGAGAGAAAAGATGGATTTAGTATTGAAAAACAGCGAAACATATTTTATATAGAAATAACTATGCTGAGAAGTAAGTTTATATTTAGATAAGGAAGGACAAGATGATTTAGTGCCGTAAAAAAACAGAAATTAGCGAATGAATTAGCCCGATATTCTTTGAAACTCGACCAAATACTGAGAGTGAATGTCATTACTTGAAAGCTGAACCTGCAACTACGAAGAGTTAATTCATTTTGCAAATATGTTGATTTTTTAAATTTGATTTGCATTGATAAACCTCACAGAAATGATTTGCGTTTTATACAGATAGGCACAGGAGTGGCTGTGTGGTAAGTGGCTTGCTTACCAGCCACATAGTTCCGGGTTCACTCCCATTGTGTGGCACCTTGGGCAAGTGTCTTCTACTATAGCCTCGGGCCGAACAAAGCCTTGTGAGTGGATTTGGTAGACGGAAACTGAGAGAAGCCCGTCGTATATTATATATATATATATATATATATATATATATATATATATATATTATATATATATCATGTATGTGTGAGTTTATGTGTCTGTTTGTCCCCACAACATCGCTTGACAACCGATGCTGGTGTGTTACGTCCCCGTAACTTAATCGTTCGGCAAAAGAGACCGATGGAATAAGTACTAGGCTTACAAAGAATAAGTCCTGAAGTCGATTTGCTCGATTAAAGGCGGTGTTATAGCCTGGCCACAATCAAATGACTGAAACAAATAAACGAATAAAAGAGAATAACTTTAGCATGGCCTTTCTCGTATGTATAACTACAGGTTAAAACAAGGTACTGAAAATTATTCACCCCGCATGACAAGGTGTGCATTATGGTCCTCCAACTAGGGGGCGGTAAATGATTTATCCAGGAATACAAATCTGTGTAACACCTCTAATCTAAGTTTGTACGATAAATCTGCTCCTTCGGGTCGGAGCTGATCTGTCACTATACAACCACAAACATGACTACTCTCATTATATCACTCACTGTCTCTCGCTCGCTCCTCTCTTCCTCTCCCTTTTGCTCCTTTCTCTCTTGCTACTCTCTGTCTCTCTCTTCTCTGTCTCTATCACGCCTACACACACACACACACACACACACACATTCACACACACACACAAATCCTTTCTCTCTCCATTTTAATCTCCCTAACGCTATCTTCACTATATGTGAAATCCTTTTATATGCTTCTGTAAACTTACATTCCTTAAGTTATAAGCTAAAGACATCCCCAGTTATCTTAAGCTCTTTATCACATGTAGCCTGCCAAACACACACACACACACCTAACACACACTCACACACACACACTCACTGTATTCGCGTACATTTAGCTACTACTTCCCTGCTATTTTGTTCCAAATTTATTTCAATAAATTACACTTAGAAAATCATTCAAGGATTTTCTGAAACAAAACTTAATCTAAAAATAATACAAAAAAAAAAAGAACTTCATTGATAAAAACTAAGCACGGTAGAGTTAACCCGTCAGCCAACTTAAAACCGTCACCCGAGGCTCCAGCAAATAACAGCCCAACTTCCTTTACTATCGGTTTCAACCTGTTTTCCTCCCTAACTAAAAGAGCACGAAGGAAAGCATTCCGAATAGACTTGAAGAGTGTGCGGTATAAAATTAGCTTAGCGTATTATATTTTCTCCCCCTCCCTCCCTCTCCCTCTCTCTCTCTTATTTTTGTCTCGTGGTAATAACTGCTGACGGAATAAACGTAACGGTACATTTAATTAGCAGGTGCTGAGTTTTATGATAAGATAAAGTGTAACAGGGTTTGTCAAACCTGGTTTTATTGGACACATAAATATGTATCACTGCATGCATACATACATAAATACACACGCGCACACATGCATATTACACACACGTACACAGTTGTGTGTGTGTGTGTAGATATGCATGTATCATACATGCATTTATATATATATTTGATTTCGATGTATTTCTCCATTTTCTTATCTTTGTTATATATAGATATATATATATATATATATATATATATATATATATATATATCTATATATTATATATATATACATATATTCATATACATATACATATTATTATATGAATATACATGTACAAATATATGTATATGTATAATACATACATACACGCCCACAGCGGGGCACTCACGCACGAGCAAACGCGCGCGTACAGACACAAACGCAAACGCATAAATCTGTCAATAAAAACTATGTTGATAAGATAACGCAAATAGTTTGCCAAACCTAGATTTTATTGAACATTTATATATATATATATATATATATATATATATAATATATATAATATATATATATATACCATATATGTGACCGCATGTGAATTGTTGGCGATTTTCTTTCTCCGTCTTCCCCTCTTTGGAATTTTTCTATATTTCTGACGAAGAGCTCCGCTCGAAACGTGAAATCTTCCTCCTTTTCTTTCCTTTCTTGAGCGTCCAATAACATTGTACTTATTCCACGTCCTCGCGTTGTTGTTTTTTGTTGTTTTTTCTTGCTTGTTCATGTTTGGATTTACTATATATATAATCAAAATAAGCAACAAGGATATCTAGAGGTAATGCAGTGCGATCGTTACACGCAACTCCATTTAATGGAACAATGAAACCATTACATCAGTTTAAATGCAGAGCAATCCTCAGCTGCACAATACATATATAATTATATATATATATATAATCAAAATAAGCAACAGTATATCAAGTTGTTATGCAGTACGACCGTTTCAAGCGGCTCCATTTAATTGAGCAATGCAATCATTACTTCAATTTAAATGCAGTGCCATCATCAAATAAATGTCTTCTTTCCTCCCTGAGGAAAAGGCATACATATGAGAATTTTTATGACCATACCCAGCCATTAGATGTCAACTCACTCTTGCCCTTTATTCTAAACAGACACCGTCCTCTAGTCTTAGATGTAGTAGTTGATAAAGAGATAAATGAATTAGAAATTAACTACAATCCTTTACAATACTATGACCCCAATGGGCTTCATGGGGTTCTTGGAAGTGTAGTCTATTCTTAGCTACAATAGCGACAACATGAATTTCTACCATCTTCTTGATCTGTTAAAGTATTTAAGAAAAATTACATTGCGTCCAACTGGTTAAAATTCTATTTATTTATTTGTACAACTGACGATAGCCCTTCATTTAAATTGATGCAATGATTGCATTGTTCAATTAAATGAAACCGCTTGAAACGGTCATACTGCATCAGTACTTGATATCCTGTTGCTTATTTTGATTTTATTCACCTTACTTCGAGCTGTGCGGATGATACCAGACTGACTTAAGTTGGTGCTTCAACTTAAGTACCTAATTCAACTGAACCTCAATTATTTCTTACACGTATATACATACATACACACACACACACACCACACACACACACACAACACACATATATATATATATAATATATATATATATATATATATATATAGTCAGTATACTGACGAGAGGTTAGTCAGTACTTTTCAGTAGATTAGCAAAGATTCATATCAACTGTTACAAAAGTTGGCAAGCGATTTCGAAAATTCGGCTCACTTTCCAATACTCTCTGATGGGCAAGGCGAAACTTTATGTGGCTGTCAACTTTTACCATGGAAATGTTTATGTGAAGATATATATATATATATACGCATATATATATTTTAAATCTGTATATATTATATATATTATATATATATAATATATATATAATAATATATATAGATATATATATATATAATATATCTTTTTATGCCTATTTCAGTCAATAGGACAGGGGTATATTGGAGTACAGAAGGTTTTAGTAGACCAAATTGTAGTGATTGTGATGGTCATGATGATGACGAAGACAGCGACGGCGAAGACAAAGAAGAAGAAGAAGAAGAAGAAGAAGAAGAAGAAGAAGAAGAAGAAGAAGAAGAAGAAGAAGAAGAAGAAGAAGAGAAGAAGAAGAAGGAGAAGAAGAAGAAGAAGAAGAAGAAGAATGAATGAATTTTCTTCACTTAAGATGCTCATTGGGATTTAAGAAAGGTCAAGGAATCTGACCTGACAACTGCGTTAGTTAATCTGCCGAATAAGTTATGGAATATCTGCGTTCTCCATAAACCCGTTGGACAGCAGCCAAGGGTTTGCAAACGAGTGCACAGTGAGGATGGAACAAACGTCCGCGAACCTGTAACCGAAACCCCTAAACCCCCACCCCCCGTAACACTATAGCTGATGCAAGAGAATTAGCATATTGTTGCTGCAG
>NW_021834236.1:2500-25000 GCF_006345805.1 Octopus sinensis
TAATAATTAGCTAAGCAAATACATGTTAATCACTAACGCTCTATAAGTGCATCGTTTTATGAATTCATTAATACTGTAAGAAATATTGAGATACTATTGAGATATTATTACTTTATAGTCAAATTCATCTGGAATATTAATGGATCTGAAATTGCTAGTAGATCTCATACTGTTACTCAAAACTGGGTGCATAGTTTCTTGTAGCAGAAACAGCTGTAAATTCATGAAGGTGTTTACGTAATCCTTGCACTTTTTTATCCATTTATTTATCAATATCACACTCCGTACCTGCTTGCTGGTTCGAGCTGGCAGAAACTTTAGCACGCCGGGCGAAATACTTAGCAGTATTTCGTCTGTCGTTACGCGCTGAGTTCAAATTCCGCCGAGGTCGACTTTGCCTTTCATCCTTTCGGGGTCCATAAATAAAGTACCAGTTTCCCACTGGAGTCGATGTAATCGACTTAATTCCTTTGTCTGTCCTTGTTTGTCCCCTCTATGTTTAGCCCCTTGTGGGCAGTAGAAAAATATATATTAGTGTCCATAGCAGAAAACATTAGAAAATTCATATCTTCTCACACCCAACTTTACATTACTGTCAAGCGTAATTACACAGAGTTCCAATAATTGGTTATTTGTACCTCTTATGGTTAGCGCAATTGCGAAATACGTTATAATGTATGTAATCGCATATCAGTACCCACCTCTTGCGCGTGCAATATCTGTTGGTTCCGTTGTTGTCGTTTTTGATATTCTTGTTGTCGTTGAAACAAGTATCATCCCATAACAATTTGCTCTACGATCATATCGTTCTTCAGCCCCGAAAGAACATTCTGCTATTTCGTATATTGTTATCCTACATAGTGTAAGATTCTAGACCATGTAAGATAAGATAGCAACGCACGATCTTACCATTGTGAATGCATCACCATAGCTTATAGACTCTACTGGTTATGGTGGTACACTCACAATCATAAGAGCGTGGTTTCGATTCAGGGACGTGCGTAGTGTTCTTAAGCAAAACATTTCACCTGAAGCTGCTCTGAATTCACTTCGACATTTGAAGCATCGCCCACCGTGTACCTGTAAAGGCAATGTTGACCTGACGGAGTAAGTGAGCTAATGTACGGTAAATACAGTTGATTACTATAAAGAAATCAACAGGCGCAGGAGTGGTTGTGTGATACGTAGCTTGCCAGATACAGCTTGCCTCCTTCTTGTAAGAGGTTTGAAACCTCATATTCATTTTTAAAAAAAGAAAATATGTTTTCGAGAAAAATCCAATCGGCGGGTGTTGGGTTTCGTCTCTCATTTATTCATTTTATTTCATTTTCATTCATTAATGTATTTGTCCAGCTCGCAAAGCTGCACTCTCTTTGTACTGTCTATATGACAAATTTTATGAAATAAAGTAGCTTGCTTACCAGCCACATGGTTCCGGGTTCAGTCCCACTGCGTGGCACCATAGGCAAGTGTCTTCTACTATAGCCTTGGGCCAACCAAATCATTTTGAGTAGATTTGGTAGACGGAAACTGAAAGAAGCCCGTCGTATATATGTATTTATATATGTGTGTGTGTGTGTGTGTGTGTGTGTGTGTGTGTGTGTGTGTGTTTGTGTGTCTGTAATTGTCCCCCCCAACCTCGCTTGACAACCGGTGCTGGTGTGTTTTCGTCTCTGTAACCTAGCGATTCGGCAAGAGACCGATATTATAAGTACTAGGCTTACAAAGAATAAGTTCTGGGGTCGATTTGCTCGACTAAAGCCGTACTCCAGCATGGCCGCAGTCAAATGACTGAAACAAGTAAAAGAGTAAAGAGAGTGTACAAGGTGTTCGGCAAGAAATTGCAGAAACGCCATCTGCCGTTTACGACAGGAGATAATCCTCTCCACAACCCTACATTACCCATTATCCATATAGCATTTAAACAATTTTCTTTCCAGAGTTAGACACTATAGTAAAACTACAAAGAATTCGGCTGTTATTTTAGGCAAGTCGTGGTACCACGTTGACTGTCCTACACTCGCCCGTGAATAGGTAGCTTTATCTATTTTTTTTTAACCACGACTCAGTAGTGTTACTTAACACCAGATGTTCTCAATCATTTTTATGTATGCACCCCTTTGATTAGTATTTTATTCCGGTAGACTCCCGTAGCCATTCGATGTCTAAAAAGTAGTTTTATAGAAACTGCTTTCAAAATTCCTATTTTATTTTTCACATAACTTGTGATAGCGTAACTATGTAAAATGTTAGAGATAGAACCCTGACTATTTCTTGTTATATATACCAATACATATATCTAAAGCGATTTTTTGCAAGGACCCTCAAAATACTATTGCGGATCCCTAATTTACTATTTGTTGCATGGACTCCCAGAAATCTTACATGAATCTTCAGACGCTACATGGACATCGGTTGAAAAACAGTGGTATTTGGCTGTTGTTTAGGCATATCATGAGGTCATTTTGAGGTTTCTGTATTGGCCTTTGAACATATAAGTGTTTCTCTATCATTTTCCACTCTAGAACAAGGCTGGGAATTTTTGAGGAGGGGGTAGTAGATTAGATTAAATCCAGTACGCAACTGGCACTTCCTTTATCGACCCCGAAAGGATGAAAAGCAAAGTCGACCTCGGCGGAATTTGAACTCAGAACATAAAGACAGACAAAATATCGCTAAGCCTGTCACACGGCGGGTTAACAATTCTGACAACTCGCTGCCTTAGAAGTGTTTATATATCCTTTTCTACTCTAGGCACAAGGCCCGAAATTTTATGGGAGGGAGCAATCGATTACATCGATCCCAGTAAGCAACTGGCACTTCATTTATCGACCCCGAAATGATTAAAGACAAAGTCGACCTGGGCGGAATTTGAACTCAGAACGTAACGGCAGACGAAATACCTATTTCTTTACTACCCACAAGGGTCTAAACACAGAGAGGACAAATAAGGACAGACAAACGGATTAAGTGGATTATATCGACCCAGTGCGAAACTGGTACTTATTTAATCGACCCCGAAAGGAGGAAAGGCAAAGTCGACCTGGGCGGAATTTGAACTCAGAACGTAGCGGCAGACGAAATACCTATTTCTTTATTACCCACAAGGGACTAAACATAGAGGGGACAAACAAGGACAGACATAGGTATTAAGTCGATTACATCGACCCCAGTGCGTTACTGGTACTTAATTTATCGACCCCCGAAAGGATGAAAGGCAAAGTTGACCTCGGCGGAATTTGAAATCACAACGTAACGACAGACGAAATACGGCTGCACATTTCGCCCGACGTGCTAACGTTTCTGCCAGCTCGCCGGCTTTTAGAATGAAAGCCAAAGTCGACCTTGGCGGAATTTGAAATCAGAACGTAACGGCGGACGAAATGCCGGTAAGCATTTCGCCCGACGTGCAAACGTTTCTGCCAGCTCGCCGCCTTATAATTGTTTCTATATCGTCATACTGGAAAGTGAAAGCTACGTTCACATATAGTTATTCATTTCTGGAGCTGTTAAAACGAAGCCACAATTAACATTATAACTACTCTGACATAAATATATTATTGCTGGTTTATTAATTTGCGAGATTGTGGTGTTGTTTAATGAAGCCTGCACTTAATGCAGCTCTGAAACATTCTATCTTAGTTTTCCTTTAATGGCACATTAGAAAACCATACTAATTAAGTAGCATTATTGAAATTAGATTCTAGAGGAGAGGTTTTGCGCATTTCCTACTTTCCATTTGACATGATAATCATACGGTAACGGATATATATATATACTCACACACACACAAAAACACACGTACGCGCGCAAACACACGCTAGCGCACATATATATATATACACACTTATATGCACACACACAAACACGCCCACAGAGAGACATACTCCCATGCGCACGCACACACACACATAGGCACCCCGACACATATATATATATATGCAGAAAGAAAGAGTAACAGGTAAGAAAAAATGACTGAGTTTAATAGAATGGGAAACACTAGAAGGCAGGAAAAAGGAGAAACAGCGAGAGAGAGAGAGAGAGAGAGAGAGAGAGAGGTAGAGAAAGCGATAAGAGAGAGGGGAGAGGCAAGAGAAAAGCCTGTGCTTAGATATTATGTTAAGGCAATCATTTGACTGTGGCCATATATATATATATATATATATATATATATACAAGACGGGTTTCTTACAATTTCCATCTACCAAATCCACTCACAAGGCTTTGGTCGGCCTGAGGCTATAGTAGCAGACACTTGCCCAAGGTGCCACGCAGTGGGACTGAACCCGGAACTATGTGGTTGGTAAGCAAGCTACTTACCACACAGCCTCTCCTACGCTTCTATTTAGTAATTCTTCAGACAGAGATTAAAATACTTTATTATTTTAATTCTCGATGTGAAGTCTTACTATGTCTCAATGTAAATTGAAAAATAAAAAAATAAAAATATACAAGGAACGCTAAATATAAAATACACAAGACTTTCCAGTTTTCTGTTTTGATATGTAACAACTCAGCAAAAAGTATTTTCCAGTATTTGCAATAATAAGCAGTAATTTCTAGGCGGTGCTCCATGCTGGGGCACCGCCTCGCAGAAGTCTTATTCAAGCAAACCGAGCTTTCAGTATTTAGATATATCTAAGTAGATGAGGAAACATATTGTACACACAAATAAACACACTATCATACATTTAACACGCACGCACACACACACACACGCACACACACACACACACACACACACACGCATACACACATATAAACGCACATACGTACGTACATATATATATATATATCCGCATATATATATATCCGGTGTTATCTAATTATGAGTTCAATAGAATTTAATTCGCGCTGGCGTAGATACTGAATATCATGGAAAAGAAGGGGAAAAGCGGGAAGAAGAGAAAGGAACATGGAAATCTGTTGAAAGATTATATTGAATAGAAAAGAGAAACATCCTTGGTTCGCAATATGTGCATGTAATTAAGAGAACGAGAGAGAAAGAGAAAGAAGGAGAGCGAGAGAGAGAGAGAAAGAGAGAGAAAGAGAAAGAAGGAGAGCGAGAGAGAGAGGGAAGAAAGCGAGGCGGAATAAGAAGAGAAAAATCAATGATATGTATGAATGTAGGTATATATGTATGTGTGTATAGGTGTGTGTATATATGTTTCTGCATGTCTGTATATATTCTATATATATATATATATATATATATATATATATATACACACATGTATGTAAATATGAATATAATATGTCTATAATTCATACGTATATATAATAGTTTATATCGCATAATGTCATTTATATATAAAATATAATATACTATAAGAGACATGTTTATATATAATACTTATAATATATATACAATTATGCACATAAGTTACAACATATATATATATATATACGTAAATATATACATCTATGCAAGTTACAACAGGTATATATATACGTATATATATATATATATATGTGTGTGTGTGTATTTAAGTATGCATTTATAAATATAAATTGTGTGTTTGTCTATAATATATATGTGCTTGTGTGTGAGTGTGTATGTCAAACTCTCTTTCCTCTATACAGACACAGACACACACACACACACACATATATATATAAAGACTGAACTACATACATGCAAATAATTGAAGGCTATATATAAATATGCATATTCGTATGTATATATGTATGAGTGTGTGAAGGTTCGAGAGAGATATAAACAGACTGACTTATAGACAGGTTTACAAATTCCTTCTTGCTTGCATGACACAATTTTAAAAACATTAAGACAATGCCAAACGGAAAAAACCTAATATCTTGTAATTAAAAATAACAAAATTTGAAAAAAAAACGACACTTCTTTTTATGGCTTGTTTTCTGATAACTCTTTGTCACACAGGAATAGAAAATTTTTAATCTTGTTGTAGATGAGAAGCAGCAACGATCAATATTCTTTTATCCAGAGCATAAGTAAACGAGTGTTAAGCAGTTTTGAAACGTCCATGAAAACCAACAGCATCTGGCCATCGATCTATTCCAGTCTATAAATAAATACTTCACTGAACGGAAATGTCACAGCAACCATTGATGAGATAGGAAAACAAACCACACACAAAAACAGAAAACAAAAAACAAATTGCGAGATGGAAATGGATTTCATTTGAGAAAAATATTAAAAAAATAAAATTATATATTAAATTAAATAAAGAAGAAAAATAGCGACAAAACCAAGTGGAAATTTGACAGAGAATTTTAAAGTAACGATTATACGTCCAGATCTGTCAGATACAATAATGAAAACAGGTTCTATGTGGTTACGAGATATGCGAGAAATACGAGCTATGTCTTCAACTAAATTCAACTGATAAAAATGAAAGAAACATGTAGATGCATGTATGTATATCTACATACGTATATCGTTTATCAATGACTTGTTTCAGTTATTGGTATGCGGCCATGCTGTGACACCACCATCTATGGTTTAGTCGAACAAATCCATGTGTTTGCACATGGTTTCCGTTTGCTAAATTCACTCACAAGGCATCAATTGGCTCGGAGTTATACTAGAAGACACTTGCAAGCTTGCCAGCAAACAGACATGTCTGCACATGATGACATATGCACGCACGCACGGACACACACACACACACACACACACACACACATACAAACATGTATATATATATTTACGACGGGCTTCTTTCAGTTTCCGTCGACCAAATCCATTCACAGGCCGCGGTTACAGTAGGAAACACTTGCCCAAGGTGCCACGCAGTGGGACTGAACCCGGAACCATGTGGTTGGTAAGCAAGCTACTTACCACACAGCCACTGTGACAAACACCACACACACACACACACACACATACATATATCAGCCGAAATTGCGAAGATGATCTGGTTCTTGACTGATGACTGAGAGCTTCGAAAGTCCCGTCTGTGTGTTTTTTTGTCGTCTTCTAAATGTTTCACGTTCTTGTCCCAGTTTGTGTTTTTTTAACGTTTACATATATATATATATATATGTATGTGTGTGTGTGTATATAAACATATAAACATATATATGCGACACATACAGAAAACGGAAAACAATTGAAGAGGACACAATCAATTCCTCATTAGTTCTCGACCAGCAGTCATTACTATTTCGACGCATTAATGCTAATATTGTTGAATTTGGCGGCGTCAACGTCAAAAACTGCTGCTGTACAAGGGAGCAAACACGAAGAGCAGAATGAGACAAATACGAAAGAAAAGCAGAGTCTCTTGATCGAACGATAAAAACGACAAGTTATGATGATAAAATTATGTAAAATGAGAAAGCAAGACAAGGAACGAAGAAATAAATATATAATAAACGGCTGTGATAGTAAGTCAGCTCGCCGCCTTTCTGTCGCATTTTCCCAGACAAATAATACAAACACGGCTGATGCAGACCATTGCCAGTCTCCCGGAGTGGAAAGTAGTTAAATGTTTCTGGCTTTGCGTAAAAGAAATTACGGGAAGATCAGTTAATAATGGTTTTATTCAACATATTCCCTTCTCAGATTCACACATATATAAGTAGCTTATTTATTGGTACATCCGGGTCTTTTTGCGTGTGATAGAGAGGAAGCGTGGCTGTCACTAAAATGTAAAGGCTAATGATGAAAAGTTTCTATAACATCCTTGAATTTCAACTGTAGATTTTTATTATATTTAAACAGTAACGACCCTGCGAATCTGCTACCCTGAATGATAATTGCTTCTCAGTTAGACAGAAGGCCAGTCATTCTGATGAGGGAGACTTATACTTGACTGATATTTGTGATTTTTTTTTTCATTTTTCAACACTTGAGAGATGGAAGACAACATTGGCCTTCCTGAGATTTGAAATGAGACTGTTAAGAGGTGGAGGAAATTGCACGAAATAGACTTTTATCGTTAGAGCGTCTCAGAAAATTGCTTTTCAGTATTTAAAAGTTAAAAAAAAAGAGCAGAAATTTAAAAAGACGAGAAAGTCTTCACGTTCTGAGTTCAAATCCCGCTGGATTAAATTTCACAAACACACGTTCGAGTTCGATAAAATAAAGTAACAATCAAATCAAATACTGGGGTCGATGTAATCGTCTTGTCTCGCACCCCGCAAAATTTCTGGCTTTCTTCTAAAATTCCCTCGAAAATACTTACAATGTTTGAGTTCAAACACGTTCATCATTTTTTTTTACTTGTTTCAGTCATTTGATTGTGGCCATGCTGGAGTACCGCCTTTAGTTGAGCAAATCGACCCTAGGACATATTATTTGTAAGCCTAGTACTTATTCTATCGGTCTCTTTTGCCGAACCGCTAAGTTACGGGGACAAAAACACACAAGCATCGGTTGTCAAGCGTTGTTGGGGGGGACAAACACAGACACACAATCATAAACACATATATACGACGGGCTTCTTTCAGTTTCCGTCTACCAAATCCACTCACAAGGCTTTAGTCGGCCCGAGGCTATAGTAGAAGACACTTGCCCAAGATGCCACGCAGTGAGACTGAACCCGGAACCTTGTGGTTGGTAAGCAAGCCACTTACCACACCCACGCCTACGCTTTAGTTACACATCTAAAGAATCCAGTAGCAAATTAATTTATTGAACGAGAATTCAATAAACTCCATCTCTCCTATTCAAAAACCAACTCAATGATACTTTTACAATATCATCTTCGACCAAATTATGACCGGCACTGTAGATTAAAGCCTGCCGCAAAATAAGCGTTTCTCATGTAATTCCTATTCTTGCCTGAAGTGTTAGTAGTCCGCTTGTAAAAGAGTTAATGGCAATTCTCAAACGTTCAGAGATAATATAAAACCTTACAAGGTGATCATTTGTGTTTCAAGGTGAATCCTACTCTACAGCAAAGGCCTCACTAATTTTCTATCAGGGCTAACTAAATTTCTCACCGGTCTTTTTCGTCAAATCGAGTTTCCCTTTGGCCTGGTTTCATCACTATTATTTTCTGTTTCCTTTCTATGTAATTTTATTATTTCTTATCGCATTCTTTCATACGATCTTTCTTTTCTTCCATTTTCATTCTCTCTCAAACGTGCACACGTACGCCCACACATAACTATTTCACACAAATGCCTACAAATTCATTCTCTCTCTCTCTCTCTCTCTCTCTCTCTCTCTTTCTCCAGTTCATAGACCCTCCTTTCCAATTTTCCTCTGTAGTATTTTCTTCCCTCTCTTCCGTCTCTTTCTCCTATATTCTTACACATCATCCATGCAGCTTAAAATCTTTAAGCAGATAAATTTGACAATTCTTCTCTTATTTGCTTCAGTCATTTGACTGGGACCATGCTGGAGCACCGACTTTGGTCAGACAAATCCATTCCAGAACTCATGCTTTGTAAGCCTAGTACTTTATTCTATCGATCGCTTTTGCCGAGCCGCTAGGTTGCTGGAACGTAAACACAACAGCATCAGTGGAAGAGACAAACACAAACACACAAACACACAAATACATACATGCATGCATACACACACACACACAGACACACACACACACACACATACACACACACATATATATATATATATACACACGGCAGGCTTCTTTCAGTTTCCGTCTACCAAATCCACTCACAAGGCATTTATCGGCCAGCGGCTATAGTAGAAGACATTTGCACAAGGTGCCATTAATGTTGACTCTTGTTTCAGAAGACGTTACTTGAAGGACTTTGGAAAATCACGCATTATTAATAGCGGTGAGAAAACAGGCGGCGAGCTGGCAGAAATTTTAGCACGCTGGGTGAAATGCTTAGCAGTATTTCGTCTGCTGCTACGTTCTGAGTTCAAATTCCGCCGAGGTCGACTTTGCCTTTCATCTTTTCGGGGTCGATTAAATAAGTACCAGTTACGCACTGGGATCAATATACTCGACTTAATCCGTTTGTCTGCTCAGTGTTAAGCCCCTTGTGGGTAGTAAAGAAATAGCTATTTCCTCTGTCTTTATGTTCTGAGTCCTTTCGGGGTCGATAAATTAAGTACCAGTACGATCTAATTGACTGTCTCCCTCTCCAGAAATTTCGGGCCTTGTGCCAAGAGTAGAAAAGAATATGTATAACAACATAACTTAGAAGGATAACAACACCCGTCGGTCATGAATGGCCATGGGATTACACCTAGAAAGCCCCTCCCTCCCCCCGATGCACGAGTCCAGGCTAGATTGCTTATGGAAGACCAGCAGTCGCCCGTGTGTACCACTCTACCTTCTCCACGTCACCGATGTTGTCCAATGGAAAGGCAAATGCTGATATAACTTGGCACCCGTGACGTCCCCACTTATTTCTGTTCTGAGTGAACTGGAGGAACGTGAAATATAAGTGTCTTGCTCAAGAACGCAACACTCAGCCCGTTCCGAATATGTTGTGAAGGCTCATGGTTCTAACCATTGAGCCATGCGCCTTCACAACATATCCTGCTAGTAAATATATCCAATTTCGTCTATCAATCGCCCAACAACTTACGAGATACATTTTTTTTGTATTGGATGAATAAAATGAAGGTTTTTTTTTTTTTTCTTATTTGATGACTCAAGGAAATATGGTTAATCAGGGGCATGAAATCCATTCGATTCTCTGTCCCTCTGCTACCCTGTCCCTTTGCCCCTACCAAGCTTCGTTCATCTTCCTTTTCTTCCATCTCTGTAGGGACCACTCCTTCTAACCTCTCCTTCAAATCTAGGTCTACTTCAGCTTAGTTAAAGTATGTCATTAGCAGGTAAGAGAGAAAGGGGTAGTAGTAGTAGTAGTAGTAGTAGTAGGAGGAGGAGGAGGAAGCGCAAGGTGAGAGGCTTGTATGAGATGTGAAGACGGCGGCGGCGGCGGCGACGTTGTTGTTGTTGTTGGTGGTGGTGATGGTGTTGCTGGAGTTTTTCGTGAGGATGGAGGTGGTAGCGGTTTTATCTAGTTGCTGTGTTGGTGGCGGTGGTGGTGGCGGTGGTGGTGGCGGCGATCGTGCTGATGATGTTGATGGCGGTGGTGGTGTCGCAGTTGTTGTTGTTGATGGCGGTGGTGGTGTCGCAGTTGTTGTTGTTGATGGCGGTGGTGGTGGTTGCGGGAATGGATGTAGTGGGTTTTACTTAGTTTCTGCTTCGGTGACAATGGTGATAGTGGTGGTGGTGGCGGCGGCGGCGGCGGTAGGAGTGGCGGTGGCGGTCGCTGTGTTGAAGTCTTTAAATTCAGGTCAGTAACACCTTTCATAAAATTTCAAACTCCACCACCACCACCACCACCACCACCACCACCACACCCACTTTCGTCACCACCACCGACTTCGCCCCACCATCGTTGCTACCACCGCCATCAGCCCCACCAGCACCAATGTCATTGCAAAACCACCGTTAACTCAGTAAACCTCCTCCCCCATACACGACGACCACCAGCACCACCGCCATCTACCCTAATATCACCCCGATCTTGTGCACAATGCCAACACCGCCCTTTTTTCGGATATCGACACACAATAACCACCAACATTGCTACCAACAGCCACGATAGCAACACATCTGCCACCGCCACCATCGCTTCTATTCTACGACGACCACCACCATCACCTTCGCCACCGCCACCGCCGCCAACATCCTCTCCACTACCACCGTCGCCGCTGCCGCCACCACCACCGCCACCACCAACAACAAATCTACTGTCGTTACCTTGAATTACAATTTCATCTTTCACTATCGTTATTCAACTATTACCAACACCAACACCACAACCACCAACAAAAGCCTCCCACTACCAATAGCACAACCTCCACTACCACCATCACCATGAATTAGATCCACCTACACCTCCATCACCTCCACAGTGTCGACTCCGCTAACACTTTAACAAGCAAAGACTACACCACCACCACCACCACCGTCACCACCACCATCACCACCACCATCACCACCACCATCACCACCACCATCACCTCGACCAACAACAGCACCATCACTACCACCACAAGCTACCATTAACAACAGCAGCAGCAAAAAATCTACGCCATTGCCACCAAGGTCGTTAGCCACCACCACCACCACCACCACCACCACCACTACCACCACCACCACCACCACTACCACCACATCCATCACCTCCATCACCACCACCTCCACCACCACACCACCACCTCCACCATCAACGTTGCTTAGATTGACAAACAACGAATTTAAACCAAAGCAGTCATCCCCTACAACAGTGCAGATAAGAGAGTGAAAGGAAGAGGATAAAAAAGCTATGGTAACTCTAAGGGCTGGACTATTTGTAACAGTCAGGGGGGTGGGGTATTGAGAGATGTTTACATGTGCTCCACCCTCTGTTCCTTCATTTACCTTGTCCTCCCTCTAACCGAGGCTGTAGTCAGAAAGTAAATGGATTTTGTGTTATGGCCCATTGAAAGCACCTTAGCTGTCATCTGTAGACTTTAATGATATACTTATACAGCTTTGTGTCAATATGAACATACGTGGAGGCTCGTTATATACTCTCTTGTGTACTAACAATGTACTAATATCTAACGATGTACTCGGTCGTGTTGAGTTTTTGGGAGAAATGAACTTAGGGAGAAGTTAGATTTTCTAGATTTCTTTCATTAAGAAACAGGCAATCTCTGTCTGTCTGTCTGTCTGTCTGTTCCTCTCTCTTATACACACAATAATCAAAGTAAAGCGAATCTTTCTCTATCCTTCTCTCTCATTCACTCTCTCTATCTCTGCCTCTGTCTCTGAATATACATGTAATGTGAATTCGTACACTGTTTCTATCTCGAACAGAGATTTCCTAACGGACTAGTTTACTAGTTACTGGATCAGTGATTGTATGACGCAGTATTCCCTATATATTGCGAGCGCGCTCGGATTAATATCATGCCTGGCAAAAGCGTGACCGCCACTGAAGTGATTCAATAAAATCGAAATCACGTGACCTGGTGGTCTCCGAACTAGGTAGGTTTGAGTTCTCTCCCGCTTGCAATGAATAGCGAGTGCGAAAGCGCACTGGATAAGCAACTAGAAGCAATATCTCTTCCTGTGGTTAAAATAGCAGTATTGTCAGTTCTTAGAGAACATTCACGTTAAAGTGACGATAAATACTGTCTTATATATATATATATATAATAATAAAAGGGAGTAAATCTAAACTTACAGGGAAAAATTAGATTTAGGATTAAATCTAATTTTATAGTTAGTTAGTTAAGCAAGGCCATGTAGGGGGACATGGAGTTAAGTACAGGGTGGTGTTCATGTAAAGAGTTCAGGCCACTTGAGGTCCAGGGAGGCTTTGAACAAAGCGGTCGTCGGCATCTTCACCATCTCGTCTGGAAGCTTGTTCCACGGATCTGCTTGATTTGCCTAATAGTGGTTTTATCTCTAATTTAATATAATATATATATATATATATATTATATATATATAATATATATATATAATATATATATATATTATATATATATATTAATATATATATATATATATTAACACAATATATATATATATATATAAACGGCCGTAAGGAACTGACTTAATGTTCATGCATGTGTGTGTAGCATAGTTACTATATGTGTATGTTTTCCTCTAATACTCTCTAATACTTTTTAATGCTTTGGAATAAATAGGCACACTGGAATATCTACCGGATGCCGTATGCCGTTTTGTATCCTCTCTATTTTCTTATTTGCCATATATATATATACATGCATACATATATGGAACCCTTGTCGTTGTAACCAATGAAGTACCAGTTCACACACACACACATGTATGCATGCATACATACATTCATACATACATACATACATACATACATACATACATACATACATACATATAGGCCGATGGTATTTATAAAGTGTTAATAACATAGAGTTACTGCTGCATTTGTCAAATATATAAACATTTTGGCGGCTTGTTTCTCTGAACATTGTCAGAATGATGTGGACGGCTCTGATGAGGAACCAATGAAGTGAGATGATCGAATTTTTTTCAGTCTGCGGAGAAATAGCAAAAATTTGCCCTGTTTATAGTTTTACGAAATGTTACGTATATATATATATATTATATATATATATATATATATATTATATATATATATATATATATATATATATATAAATTATGTTGAACACACCTACATCAGGTATGTGTTTTACTTGTTCGTGGGTTGCTGCGTTTATAGGCGTAAGAGGATATACTCTCATCCATATGTCTGGTGTCAAATCACCTGGATGTCATAGACAAGCGAGATAACTCGCATCCGGTCCCATTGAAGAGCAATAGACTAGACGTCGATGTTTCGTCATTTTTGTGACTTGTCAGTAACACGTAGCAACAACGATGCCCGACGTAAGCAAAATCGCTGTCTATTACCGTATGAAAAATATTGTACGAACGAACTATCCTCTGGTGTGTCCCAATGTTTCATACCACAGAATAAATAGAAATATGAATTAGAAGCAGATCGAGGTACATAAACAATATCGAACACATACACAGGGTATGTATCGGCTGTGTTTATAGGCGTAAGAGAATATGCATTTCTACTCTAGGCACAAGGCTCGAAAGTTTTGGAGAGGGATCCAGTTGATTAGATCGACCCCAGTACACAACTGGCAGTTAATTTATCGGCCCCGAAACGATGAAAGGCAAAGTCGACCTCGGCGGAATTTGAACTCAGAATATAAAGACATACGAAATACCGTTAAGCATTTTTACCGGTGTGCTAACGTTTCATATTTCTTTACTGCCCACAAGGGGCTACATACAGAGGGGACAAACAAGGACAGACAAATGGATTGAGTCGATTATATCGACCCCAATGCGTAACTGGTCCTTAATTTATCGACCCCGAAATGATCAAAGGCAAAGTCGACCTCGGCGGAATTTGAACTCAGAACGTAGCGGCAGACGAAATACCGCTAAGCATTTCGCCCGGCCTGCTAATGTTTCTGCCAGCTCGCCACCTTCGTAAGAGAATATAGGACACCACATGTGTATTCTATAATATTTAAAAACACCGCGTTGCTTCTAGTTTATATGTGTGTGTGTGTGTGTGTGCCTCTGTGTGCGCGCGCATCTTTGTGTGTGCATGAATGTATGATTTTTGCATGTCTATATATCTATCGATCTATCTATCTGTCTATCTAAATAGGAGAGCGTGTTCGTACTTTGTTCTCATCCTTTAGTGTCACCCACTTTGGTATTCGTGGCTCTTGCCTGATCTGAGCGGAGTTTGTATTTGCTTTCATAAGTTAATTGATTGTTGTGTACGAGTGATAAGCATCTGTTGCCGACAAGGCTTTATGTCGAATGCTTTTACTAATAGTTAATTCGATGGCATTCATATATTGCCTTTGACAATTGGTCCTAGCCATATTCATTAGAGTGGCTTTGTCTCGCATACATAACTATATAGAAAATGCCTGAATGAAGATAAGATCAGTTTTCCGAAAGTTTCCGTTTAAAAACAGATCCAATGGTTTTTTTGTTTGTATCATCGCTAATGTCTATGCCTGGTCTTGACCTTTAGATAAGCGATTGATAAACTGACAAATACAAAGGCTAATGAAAAAAAAAAATTCTTGATGAGAGGCAAAAATGGAATTTCATCCATAAAATTCTGTTTCCGTCATGGTAATGAACAAATGTTGACTAATTTGGAATCCATCTTAATTTTCTTAAACAACGGAAATTGTCATTTCCTCTTTCAACTCTCACCGACTTCCATCACTCTGTAATAAACACTCTTTTAATACCACTGTCCTCTAACATCTCGTCCGTCTTATCGTTCTGAGCTCAAATTCCGCCGACGTCGACTTTGACTGTCATCCGTTCGGGGTCGATAAAATAAGTACCAATTAAGTTCTGGGGTCGATGTAACCGATTTAAGCCCTCTCCTGAAATCGCTGGCCTTGTTCCAACTTTTGAAATTGTCCTCTATGTAAGGCTGCAATCTGGCAGAATCGTTAGCCCGTCGAGTAAAATGCTTGGTTGCTTTTCGCTCGTCCTTTTGTTCTAAGTTCGAATTCCGCCGAGGTCTACTTTACCTTTCATTTTTTCGGGGTTGTTAAAATAAACACTAGTTGAGCACCGATTTACCTCCACCCTCAAAATTGCTTTGCCAAAAATTTGAACCAATAAATCATTTCTCTAAATCGTCCATGATTGAGCATTTCTACACCAATCAACAGTGTATATCTTATTGTATTATTTTTCATTAAAATAATGCTATATCCTTGATTAGAGATTTAACATTTTAAAGATAGTAGTATGCGATTTGAGGCAATCTCGTTTATTGTACTTAACGATTCCAGCGACGCCGTTGAGACTCACTGATACAGATCTCTTTTTTCCTATTTTATTAGTTTCTGTGTTTTAAAGAATCTATAAAATAAATAAGACTTTGGGATTCATAAATATTCGAAGTCATACTATCTCACTGAAATATGCAGTTATTACAAATGTATACACACACGGAACATATTACGCAAACATTATTATAATCAATGTGTATGTATAATTTAGATTCACATCCATGCTCACCATATATATATATATATTATATATATATATATATATATATTATATATATATAGATAGATAGATAGATAGATAGATAGATAGATACACGCACATACCAATATACATACATACAGCTGCGGACGAGCTTATATAATACGTATGGATACATACATGCAGTGCAGACACATATATGGCTACATATACACACATTTATACACATGTATATTTATATACAAACAACTACAGGCGTGTGTAAATATACACATGTGTAGCACTTTATAACATATGATATATATACGTTAATATATATATATATATATATATATCGGGAAAATTCACAAAAAAAAACAAAAGATGAAGACAAGTGGTGTAGACAACAAACAGATGTATTAGTTTAATTCTCTATGTAACGCTCGGGAAGTGAAGAAGTCTTTAACGTTTCAAGACTACGCTCTTCCACAGAAAGGAACACAGAAAGAAACACTGAGAGAATATATATATATATATGTATGTATATATGCATATACATATGTATACATATATATAAATGTACACACATACTTATACACGCATATATACACACGCACTCACACACGCTCACATGCGTATTATAAATAATATATAATCGTATATGCGTGGGTTTACGAGTGTACATACGTGTGTGTTTATTACTACATTTGGATTTATTTCTCTAAGTATCCATGTGAGTAATTAAACAGATGACATGAGCCGTTTGATTAGCTATTAAATATGTTCATTATGTTAATACTCTGATTAACGAAGCATGTATTTGAGGAGGTGTTCAGAAAGTTAATTATTCTAAATTCTGTAAGGAAAGGTCAGGCAATTACATTGAGATTTTGTCTCCAGCTGTTTGTCATTATGTGGCACTTTCAAAGAAATTGAAACGTGAACTGTGAAAAGAAGCAGCCATTTTTGTTATTTTTTTTTTATAAAATAAAAATGATCTTTAGGACCACCTTAAACTTATAAAAGTTTTAGCTGCTTTCCTCCAAAATTTGATTCTGCACTGATTATATATATATAATATATATATATATATATATATATATATATATATATATATACATATATATATAACTTTAAAGAACATGTTATTTGAATCGATACAACTAAGAACTCCATTGCGCTTTTTATAGTTCATATGATTGCATTTTTAATGCATCAAAAAAAAAAGATAAGATAATAAAAACTATATAACAGACAAACAATCAAGCAATAATCATCGCCCCAATAAAATATAATACTCCTAAAAACTACTTCAAAGTCCAAAACAACGTTTTTTCACCTCATTAAGTTCATAACTCTGTGTATTGCAATCAATAAATGATTTGCTTTGGAACGTTGAGCGTCGGTTTATTTTAGTTTTCAGTTCGACCTCTCGATCTGGTCACTTAAAAGGTTATAAACCATCATTATTTCTGGCTCCCAGTGTTTTCTTGATTCCTTTTATATGGGCACTAAGCCAATCATTGTGTCTTATTAATCCAACTGTCCCAGTGTATTACAGATTGTTATAGCTTTCGGGGTGAATGAAATAGAGGAATTCATGCACTTTGAGTAACCCGACGCTCAGCTATTGTAAGGAATATATAGTTTCGTCTCTCAAAATTCATATCGTGTTTTATGTAATCTCATCTGTTAATTGTTATTTATTAGTCTCGTGTTAAACCATACTGACGAGTTGAAGCGATGATGAAATAGCGCTATACACAACTTGCCATGACTGGTATCATTTCTAGATGAAATCGGGAGAAATTGGGCGCTAAAATTGATGAGTAATATAGAAGGCACACAGAATATACATCTGTAATCTCACTTTATTTTCATACATATTATAAAAGCCTTAGTATAGGCGCTGGTGTGGCTGTGTGGTAAAAACTTGCTTCTCAACCACATGGATCAGGCTTCAGTCTCACTGCGTTGCACCTTGGGCAAGTATCTTCTACTATATCCTCGGGCCGACCAAGGCCTTATGAGTGGATATCGTCGAGGGAAACTGAACGAATCCAGTCTTATATATATATATATACATAGTACATATATATATATGTGTGTGCGTGTGTATTTATGTGTGTTTCTGTATCTGTGTTTGTCCCTTCGTCACCATCGCTTGATAACCGATGTTGGTATGTTTACGTCCTCTTACATTAGCGTTTCGGTTAAAGAACCGATAGAATAAGTACTAGGTTTACTGGGGTCGATTTGCTCGTCAAAAACCTTTTATGGCGGTACTCCAATATGGTCGTAGTCAAATGACTGAAACAAGTAAAAGAATAAAAGAAAGAAAAAATAATATCCGGCCATAGGTAGCTATGTACAGCGCTATTTCATCCTTATTTGAAATCGTCAGCATAACCCGGGCCAAATAAAGCACATTAAATATTAAATTTGAGAAATATATGTAAGGCATAACAAGTTTTTATCGATGAATTTTGAGAGATGAAACTAAATTCTCTATTGTTTTTAGATCGCAATCCCTATTGGCTGAAGTTATTGACTAGAACCATGTAAAAAGAATAATAAAAAACACACAAATATGATAAAACAATAATGCTTCGTAATCATTAAGAATTCTTTGTGAAAATTCAGATTTTATCGTTCTAGATCTTTTATATTTTATGTGTTTCAGTCATTGAACAACGGTCATGTTTGGTCACCAAATTAAAGGGGTTAGTCAGGCTGCCCGACCCTAGTATTCTATTTTTTAAAAAGACCTAGTACTTATTCCATCATACTCCTTTGCCGAATCGCTAAGTTACAATATGGAGAGGGTTACACAGCGGACGGAGGAACAAAATCCATACAAAGACACACACACATACATAAACATAGATTCCACTTAGCAAATTCACAATCAAGGCATCGGTCGGCCCGGGGCTGTAATATAAAATATTTGCCCATTGTACCCTGAAGTGAGACTGAACCTAAAACTACGAGGTTTAAAAACGAGAGACTTTACTATGCCGTTCATATTGTTCTAATATTTGTCCATTCTTTTATTTTTTTTTACTCAAGTAATACTAATTGGAACGTTGGAAATCAATTTCTCCATTCCAAAAAAATAAGAAAAAAGCAAAACAGCAACAACAATATAGAAGAAATAACCAGCCCTCTCAATCGAACAAAACAATTTGTCTCATTAGAAAAAGTAATTAAATACATCCATAATGAAATAGTTATCTCGTTAACGGATCACATTTTCCAATTACAAATGTAATATTAGAGCCAGTGTGAATTATCCAGATGAGGTGCTAAACAAACTAAAAAGAATCTCAAGTACTTGTCACATTTAAGAGTTGTTTTATGGTAATGAATCGCTCGACACGCAAGCAGAATAAAATTATTTCTGAAAATACAAAATATTACCTTATAAAATTGTTTGAAAACCGACATCAACTAAGAAGATATATATTAAATAAGCTCCAGTATGATATATTTAAACATGGAAACTTCACATTAAATAATAAAATTTATATATATACATATATCTATATATATTTATGTGTGTTCATAAATTTATATAACAGATGCTAATAGCTTTGTTCGTTTATTAAATTTAAAGGTATGTGTCTTCGATGTTGTTTCGTAGTTAAGAATGGTTGAAGTGTGACATTGGAACTAGTTTAATTTTGTTAAATACGTAGATTATGTCTCGAACGTCGGTCCATAAAGTAGAATATTAGTTTTAAATTTTGGTACATGGTCAACAATTTCGTAGGTGGCGGGGGACTAGTGGATTTCATCGATCCCTGTGCTCAGCTGGTACTTAATTTATCGACTCCGAAAGGATGAAAGGCAAAGTCGACCCTAGTGACATTTGAACCCAGAATATAAAGACGGATGAAATGACGCCAAGCACTTTCTCCCGGCATGCTAACGATTCTGCAAGCTTGCCATCTTATGTTGAAGCATTATATTTGAACTTATATTATTATATTAAAAATTATTCCACCGGGGTCGACTTGCATTTTCATCCCTTCGGGGTCGATTAAATAAGTAACAGGTACGCGCTGGGGTCGATGGAATTGACTTAATCCCTTTCCCCAAATTTGAGACATTGTACTTCCAGTAGAAAGGATTATTGTTAAAGATTCAGGTTATGTAATATGTGTGTACGTGCGTATGTGTGCGTGTCTCCGCATGTCAATTTTTACATTCGTTTCGTAAGCTGTTCGACAAACAAGGATTAATAAAATAAATACCAATTTGAAAATGATTCCTGGTTGCCAGTATGATCGTTTAAATCATGTAAGGACATGATCCAGCACGACTAAACTCCAATGACTGAAATCAGTAAAAAAATAATATTGTTCTCCTTCAGGGTTTTTTTTTAATCATTTACATATTTCTTACATAGCGTCAAATCGTCGTCTCTATATATTCTAAAACAGGGGAACGAACGATCGATCTCATCGACTCAACCGGTATTCGATCCGGCCACGACAGAATGACAAGGTGAACGTTCGTGATATTCGAACAGACAATCTAGGAACACGAACCGAATACAATTCTATCCAACGCTGTAACCACACCGCCAATTAACCACTTTTAAAGGTGATACACACATACAATTAGGAGTGTTTAATCACACAAACTTCAATCTAATTTATTGGTCATCTTCGACTCTACTCTTAAGAAACAATAATTTCCTTCGGCAATGTAAGAGGTTAAATTTCTAGAACGTTCCACGTAATCAATAAATTAATTAACGTTATTGCAGTCAGGTAGCCAGTATGAATGACGAAATCAATCTTGATGTAAAGTTCTAATTTAATTCTTTTCAGTTACTCGACTTCGGCCATGTCGGGACATTAATTTCGAGTGTTTTGGTCGATCATACAGATCTCAGTGCCATGTTTCGGTTTGTTACTAATAATAGCCGACTCTATTTATCGACCCGCTAAGTTTGAGCTTATCAAGGAACACAACGTAAATAACACTGAGTTTTGGGAATAAACGCAAACAATGATACAGACACGCACATACGTACAAACGGACATACATATATGCATGCTGACCAACGGATGCTAACATAAAGCAAAAGCTCAACGGAAAAGAAAATATCAACACTGAATTATTGAGGAATCTACAGCTACTCTATTCAAGTAACATGTTCAAGTTTATACCTGTAATTATTGGGGTACTGAGACACTGTCTAAATGCCAGTCTTGAGAAATTAGACTTCTCAAAATCAGAAAGGAGAAAGCTGATTTCAAGTCTACAAATCCAAGCCATCACTGGAACTGTAAAAATCTGCAAAATTTTCCAGTTTATTATTTAAGTATATATGAGTATGTCTAGATATGCAACTATAAGCATGACAACACACACATAAAACGAATCATACAAATCTGCAAATATACATACACACAAAAGTACCGTTATTGATGTTGAAATTCCAATGAGGGAGCCTTGGATCTAGGTTATAAAGCAACTCTTTCTTTATTGAAATAAAACTGAATAATGACATACATACATACATACATACATACATACATACATAGATAATACATACATACATACATACATACATACATACATACATACATACATACATACATACATACATACATGCATACATACATACATACATACATACATACATACATACATACATACATGAGTACAAACAAAAATACCCTGTTACTGATGTTGATGTTGAAATTTCAATGAAGGAGCCTTGGATCTAGGTTAGAAACTGCCGCTTTCTCTATTAGCAAGAAATCTTGAAATAAAGCTGAACGATGTCATACATACATACATAATACATACATACGTACATAGTATTTCTTGTGTGTACAGTTCGTTGTATTAGTACTTCTAGTGAGTTTAGAAGCTTCATCTAGAGGCTTCTAACCCAATATACTTCTAGTAATGTGGTTTGGTTACTAACGCCCCTAATAGTATTATCGATTATGATATACAAAGAAAATATAAGAAAATGTAT
>NW_021834236.1:30000-32500 GCF_006345805.1 Octopus sinensis
TCCATGACTTATCTTTTAAGCCTAGTAATTATTCTATCGATCGATCTTTTGCCGAACCGCTAACTTACAGGGACGTAAACACAACAATACCGGTTGTCAAACGCTGGAGGGGGATGGAGAAACAAATACAAAAGCACAGAAACAAATATATATGCATGTATATATACGACAGGCTTTTTTCAGTTTCCATCTACGAAACCCATTCACAAGGCTTAGCTTGACCCGAGGCTATAGTAGAATACATTTTCCTACGGTGCCACGCAATGAGATCGAACCCGGAATACCATATCTTCACTCCACAATACCATATCTTTTATCTTTCACGTTCTTACTTCTGTCTGTGGACTGCTCCCATGCTTCAAGCGTTTTAGTCAAACAAATGGACCCTAATGCTTTGATGTCTTGTTGGTTTTTTTTTTCTAAGTGTGACTCTTATTCTATCGGTTACATTAGCCGAACCACTATATTACGACGCGTAAACAAACCGATACCGGTCGGTTTCTTTACATTCATTACTTAACATCTTCTTCCCGAAAGGGAGAGAAAGAGGGTAAAGATGGAGAGAGGATAAATGGAGGGGATAGGGAGTTATAGATAAAGGGAGTTTTAGTCTTGCTCGATTACGTTTTGGTTTTGCTAATTTTTTCTTGAGAACATTTCTTAGTGGTAAGACCATAGCAGATCTATTTCTAGCATAAGGGTGTCCACATAGTGGTTTCCCTCTAATATGTATATAATACAATTTTACTGAACCTTCAGTTTTTTTATATGCTAGACCACTGGTGTGAAATCGATGTTAATTAAATTACTATCTAATTTCTCACCCTCATTTAAAATTTATATATATATATATATATAAATGTATGCGAATATATAAATGTATGTGAATGGTGGTGCCCCAGCATGGCCACAGCTCGTGAGCTGAAACTTAATAAAAAATGATAATAATAATAATAATCATAATATATATATATATATATTTACACGGCAGACTTCTTCCAGTTTCCGTTTACCAAATCCACTGATAAGTTTGCAGTCGACTCGGTATCTTAGATGGCGCTTGCCAAGGGTAACATACAGTGGGACTGAACCCGCGACAACATAGCGTGAAAGAGATGTCTATCTAAAAATTAAAAACTACCTGCGATGCTCTATATTGGATCGTCTTTGATCATGAAACTGCTCGTTACGGGCTGGCACAGATACCAAACCCAATTCTGACTTTCAAGTCTTCCTCCGCTATCTTCTGTAAGATAGACCCGCCGCCGACGCCACCGATACCACCACCACCATACTCTCTACCACTACGGCTATAGTGACATCAAGTAATATTAATAACGAAATAAAGATTCTAATGACAAGAATTGCTGCAACAAATTTATCATTTCCCATCGGAGACATCACCACCAGCAAATAGAGAGCAGCAACGAATAATTGTGTAGGTGTGTGCGTGCGTGTGTATGTGTGAGCATCTGCGCCTGTATGCGTGTGCGTTTGTATGTGTGTGTTGTTTGAGGAGCTGTTACATTTATTAATTTTATTCTCGTTTTATACACACGCATTCGCACGTATGTACAAGTTGTGTGCTTGTGTATATGGAGATACACACACAGAATCATACACACACTCACATATGCATATATACGTATACAGAGGGAGGGATACAGATACGCGCGAACATATATATACACACACATTACATCGAGTGGCATACATACATACATATTTGTATGCAAAGATGCAAACCTATATACACGCATATATGTGCACAAACACACACACATGCACACATACACACACACGCACGCACACGTACACATATTCAGATAGACTACCACATAGATATGCACACACACGCCCACAAACACACAGGCACGCACGCACTCATGCACATAGATACATTTGTATTTAGACAGAACACTACATAGATATGAATACACACGCGCGCACACACACACACACGCACACACACACAGACACAGACACACACATAGACATACATATATGTATATATAGATTGACCATCACATAGATATGAATACACACGCTCACACACAGACGCAGACACACACACGCATGCACACATACACATGCATATAAGTATATATATAAATAGACCACACGTTCACATAGATACAGACACGCACGCACACACACATGCTCGTACATATATGTATATATAGATAGATTACCACATAGATATGTGCACACACGTTCATATACATACACACACATACGCACACACATACACATACATATATGTATATATAAGTAGACCACCACATAGATATGCACACACACGTTGAAATACATACACACACACGCACACGCACATACACATACATATATGCATATACATAGACCACCACATAGATATGTACACACACGTTGACATACATACACATACACACACATACACATACATATATGTATATATATATAGACAGACTACCACATAGATATGTACACACACGTTGACATACTTATACACGCACGCACA